>NW_027154868.1:46951-73626 GCF_002600585.1 Cystoisospora suis
GATGAACATAATGCCGAAAATGAGACGGAGACGACAAACAGTCTTCTCAAAGAAGAGAATGACGTTGCTTGTGATGAGGCACTAAAAGAAGCGCAGCTTCATCTCTTCGAGCAGATTTGTGCCAAGGCTGAAACGTTTCTCAATAAGGTAAGTCCGTCTCTTTCTGTCTCCTCTTTCCTGTCTACGCTCTCTTTCTCCTCTCTTTCTGTCTCCTGTCTCTCGTGTCTCCTGTCGTTCTTTGTGTCCGACATGCATATGAATAAACAGACAGCCAATCGATGGAGATAGGGAACAACACTTCTGTAAGCTCTCCGCTCATGCCAACTAAGTCCTTCCCAGCTAGGAGACAGGAAGACAAACTTCAAACTTCTTCTTACTTGTGACAGGCAGTTGAAGGGCCGGAGTATGCGGTTACATCTCTCATGATACTAAGAAGAGAGCAGATACTATTTATGGCAGGAGGCATACTTCACAAACCAGTTTTGTATCTCTTTCTCTTGCATCTCTGTCTCTCTCTTTCTTGACCAACCAGGCAGCCCTAATCCTTCAACAGATGGAAACCCAAGAGGGGTGTCCTTCTATCTTCTCCTCGTTTTCTTCTCTATCATCTTCTTCGTCATCTACTCGGCTCTCAGATGAAAATGCTTCAGCCAAAAAGCCTGAGAAGAGAACCTTCTTCTCTAGCAGACAGAAAAAGGCCGAGAGTGATCGGGCATTGCAGGAGCTGTGTGCGTTCTTTACTCTCCTTTTCCACAAGTACGTAGTGTACGTACACCTCATCCCTAAGACTGTGCTCCCATTCGAAGGGAAGTATCCCGTTAGAAAGAGACAGAGATCCACGAGGTTTCCTGCCAGGCTTCTCGATGGTGAAAGGGGATAGAGGAGGCGATGGGTGGGTGTGTATACACTTGCTAGCTACTACTGGTTCAAGCAGGCTGGGGAACCAGAGGGCATCGAGAGTTTAGGGGCTGAACAGTGGCTGAGGGGAACGGAGATATACGCAAGTCTGGACTTGTAGCTAGTTTCGCAGATGTATTTACTTGTGTGTAGACGTTCTTAATGTGTTGAACTACACATGCCTGGGACACTGGAGTCATCTGTCTCTCACCTTCGCTCGTCTCTTCAGCCCTTGCTTCACTTCAGACAAACCTCTCCAGTCTCCTTCCCACCTCCAGGAAGAAGAATTCAGCTCTCTATCTCTTTCCGTCTGTCGTATATCTCTCTCTCCAAAACGTATCTGTTAAGATATACCTGTCTACGTTGTCTTCCTGATTGCCGTCTTCTTTTCCAGGACATTCAGTGCATCCTTCTGGGTCTCTTTAACGTCGTCGCAATACAGCCGTCTTCGAGGGCTCGTATTCGAGGCTGAAATTCTACAGCTGAAAGCTCTCTATTTTGTTCGGGAGTGGGAACTCATCAGAGAACGCACTGATCTTCTTGCCTTCGGAGATCGCGATCCAGCGGAGATGGTTGGAGAAGAAGAAGGCGGAGAGATAGCAGAAGCTGAACAGAGTGCGGACACCGAAGGAGATGGAAGCGAAGGAAGAAATGATGCTGGAGAAGGTGACGTGGTAGACCAGGTGAACGGATTGAAAGAAGAGAGACTGCGTTTCGTTAGGGCAGGAGAAAGAAGAGAAGGTTTCCTAGGAGACGCACGGGATGAAGAGAAAACGAGGGAGGAGGATTTCCAGCGAGATGGAGAAGAAAGCAGAGACCTAGCAGCTATACACGTACAACAACCTCCTGCTGAAGAACGCTTGGCGCGCCAGAGGTGTCAGGAGTCTCCTCAAACAAAGGAAGAGAAGAATCGATTACTTGCTGTACAATGTACGTACAGTCATTCTGATAAAGGGAGAATGTGGCGGAGAACGGGAAGTGTATTGTTCTCTTACTGTTCGTACGTTTTCTCCCTTTTGCGTGTGCGTATCTGTCGCTCCGTCCATATTTTTTTGAATGGGTAGCCTTACAGCGGAGGCTCTTAAACAGAAGCGGTAGCTAGACGGTTCTCTCTTCTTCTTTCTCTCCCCCTTCGTCACACTTCAGGGTGCATACATCCACTTGTATGTACATGTGTATACACGTACGGAGACAACAGCTTTACCACCTAAATTCGTTACATGGACACATACACAGAGAGGTGTGGAGAGAATCGGCCCTCTTTCCCTGTATATGTAAATACACCTGTGTACACATATTTGAGTCTCTGCTGGTGTGTGTGTCTGGGTTTGAAATGGAGTGTACGTACATGGACACTTGCGTAGGCGAGGTGTTGCGAGGATCTGAAGAATGAGAGAAAAGCACCAGAAATATCGGAGGCGATCTCACAGTGTATGTTCAGACTCTTCTTACTTCTCTCTTTGTCCCTGTTTCTCGTAGGGCTGGAAAAGAGACGACGGGGCGCGCTTTCATACATTCTCAGCCATCCAAAGGCGATGAGTGTGTTCCGTTATTATGAGCGGCTAGCTCTATCAAGGAGAGAGCCGAGGCCGCAGGACTGCATGGACCTCGGATTGGGAGATACGAATCTCGTGTGCCGTGGCAACAAGCATGCATGCGTTCCTTTTTGTAAGCGAGCCCCATACAGAAATGAATCTCATACATACATGTCTATATGCGGTGTAGATGTGCGTGCGTTGACAGTAGGATGTACTTAATGAGTATGCGTCTATATATATGCCTCTCATTACTCATGTTACGTTTACATGCATATCCTTGTGCATGTTTATACGTGTACGTAGGAACGTGTGTAGATTGGTATCGGATCCCTCTCTAGATGCTGTGTATGTGTCGTACTAAGGATCTATGTAGTTGTGTCTATGTGTATGTCTACGGGTATATGCGTGTATACATATGTATCTTTGCGTCTGGAGCTCTCTCGTGCACATACATAGATCTGTATATATGGTGGAGGGCCTTGAGCATCTATCTCTTCCTTAGCTTTATTCATATTGCTGGGTATACGTGCGTGCTAATCGTTGGATGACGGCGTTTTTGTTCGTCTCTCGTCTTCAGGCTTCGACTTCAGTAGTTTCGTTTTTTACGTCCGGGGCCTGGCAGAAGAGAATCTCCGCTATATAGGTGACGCGATTCAAAGCTATAAAATCACGTCCCTCCTCGATCGGACCAATCAAGATGCTAGACAAAGATATCGAGATCTATGCCAACAGAGAAGGTACGTGCCCACCACGGCATCATTCATATTCACACATATGTAGACATGTATCTGTACATATAGGGAGGTACATGTATGCGTGGTTATCTGTATATAGATATACATGTATATATGTGCGTGTGTAGAGGCACGATGGGTACGGACACAAGACGGAAGAAGCTTTGTTTTTTGACAATAGGAATGCCTCTAAGTGTTTCATGTATCTATCTCTCTATCCTTCAAATGTAACGACGTGAATGGAGTGCTCTTTTCTTTCCCTCGAGCCGGGTGGATAGTGAGGGTTCTCTGCATCTTTGGTTTTATTGGAGTTGTGTGCCTCGTCGACAAGAGAGGCCTCTCCCTCTCGTCTTTGAATGAGAGACGGAAAGAATGAAGGAACTTGAGATGGACTGGTGAAACAGACTAAACCCGAATTTACTTCACGTCTTCTCTCGCTAGAGGCGTGCCTGTATTCATCTGCTCTCCAGGTTACATAGGCACATACGTGTATTTGCCACAATGTATAAGGATTACATCCGACATGACGAGCTCTGCACTTCTATTCTTGCGTTTGACGAGAACGCTCCCGGACGCGGATGAGAGAGTCAAGCAGGTCTTTTTCTTCTCCGGTTCTGTCTTCCTTGAGAAGCAAAGAAGCCACTGTATGCTCCCCTCCCCATCTTGAAGTTCTGGTCCATCATCGTATACACCATACAAGATTGTATACGTCTATCCATATATGTTAATATGGTCGAAGCATACGTACATACATACATACGCGTAGATGGTTTCATGAGAATGTCCTCCTGTGTCTTGTTAAGATTGAAAAATTAATATAAATAATATGTCTTATTTTAAAATTATTTGATTTAATTACTTTTTTATATATTTGTTTAATTTTAAAAATCCAGTCGTTTCGTGGTTCGTATTGTATTTCCATATGATGATGAGGAAACGAACGGAATAAGGAGAGAGAAGGGCACGCTGCTTGCTTCTCTCCGTGAGTCTGACTGCGAGAAAAAACGAAGAAGATCTCATCTCTTCTTTTTCTTGGTGTCTCTGTCTGTTTCTGTCTTTTTTTTTATGGAACTGGCTTCACCGACAGCGAGAACGAGGCCTACATGCGGCGGTGTGTTCGGTCAATGTTCGATCAGAAGGGCTTAGAGAAACTCGAGGAAGAAGAAGAAGCGATTCAAAGGGAAAGAGAAAGTGAATATCGAAGACAAGAAATCGCGCTCAAGCGAGAATTCTTGAGAAGATCTCTTCGTAGAGAACTCGCAATGGTATGAGAGAGGAAGAGTCGTCGGTAGCTGTATGTGACCGTAGAGCTACACCACGCCACACCGACTGTCTTCATGTAGGTAGATCTAGAAACCCTTTGTACACAGAAGAGATGAATGTTCAAGTATACTCGTCTGTTAGCTTCGAAGAGAAAGTTGGAAGGGATGGACAAAAGAGAAAGACTGTTGTCGGTCTCTGTCTCTTCTCTCCTACCTATAGATGCGTGTACAGTTCCGTTTCAGGTCATAGTGTATAGACAGATTTATAGCCACATGTGTGGTCTCCACTACCTAGTGGATAGACTCTTGCTGTGCTTCCTCCAGTTAGCTGAGTATTTATACCTGGTGTAGGTCAGGCATTCAGACCCCTAGAAACCAGACTTTCTGTTGTATCTCACTCTCGCTTGAATGTATGTGTGTACATATACCGGAAGAACCGGACTTCCTCTATATAGCAAAAAGAAGTCGACATTTTGAGAGCTGAGAAACAATATGAGACGACATTACTCCGTGTTTTCAAAACGTGCTTTTCCCGAGCGAATTTCAGCAAGATAATTCTTTTGGAAGTCGTGATAGCAGTAGTCAGGACTGAGGTGTACATACACCTACTAGAGAGCGTGCCAATGACTGACTGAACACCTTCGAATGTGTAGAGGATTGATTCGTCTCTGTGTTCAAATGATGTAGAAGCCCCAGTGTTTGTACAATATTGCCGACAACATTCACAAGGTTCTCCTCGAGAAAAGATGAAGACAAATCATCATCTTGAAAGCCAGAGTCGGATCCTCCGCACTCTCTTAGACGATAAGAAAGCAGGATCTCGAGGAAAATGTGTTTAGTCCGCACGAAAAATCAGAATCTGTAACTCATGTAGATTACGATTCGCGCCATGCGATCGCGTGTCTAAGGAAGAATCGATGATCGGGTAGACTTCCCGCTTTGCCGCGGGAATGGAGAAAGTGAGCTGGCTTGAGAAGCTTCGAGTTTCTCACCCGTCAACAAGTCTTTCCGGCTTTCAGTTGATGAAGCTAAACAGAAAGACGTCAATGAAGAAGCGAAGTGTTTTGAACCACTGGCATCTGGTAACATGTGAAGTATGGATATGCTAAGGAATGACCGCAGGTTTTCTTCTCTCTGCGTCCCATGCATTCCATTGCATCCTTCTCGTACTACGGACCGTCTCACGAGTTTGCAAGGGTGTACGACGAGGCCGTGACCGTAGTCTCTGTATGGCGTATCCTCTGTCACTGAATGAAGTCGGTGTCGGTGTCGTTATCAGTGTTAGTAATGTTTAATGAACCAAAGAAAAGGAGGCCTACGCCGCCTTGTCGAGGGAGGAAGAGACGATATATCTGTCGCGTTGTACATCCACCGCATGTGTGACGTGTTTTTCGAGCGGGCAATGAAGTACGCAGAAGAAACATAAGAAGACATTCCGTTCTTTCTTTCTACCGTTGACTGTAATGTGCCGCTTCTAAGCAAAAGATAGAAATTTTGTTACGGTTTCTTGGCTTCCTGTGTTCAAAACAGTTGATCGGGGGATGATGAAATGAGTGGCAGGTCTGGTTCTTCTCCTGGAAAGCTATCATTTAAGGAAAGATTGTAGTAGCCTACGCATGCCTTTGCGGCACTCCACTGGAAACGTTGTAAACTGTGAAAGCTTGCCGAAAGAGATGAATCGGCCGTATATTACTGAGTTAGTGAGATTAATGCCTTGATCGGTGACCTATCACTCAGAGAGACAACCACCCCAACCCGCCAAGTGATCATCCGGAGAAGAGATCGCCGGATTTGCTCCGGCGGAGAAAAAGTACGAGTCCCTTGTGTGGATAGAGGTTTCCGTCTCAGCTCTGAAAGCTGGCAAGATGGCGAGTATACGCGGAGCCAAGAATGAAGTGAACACTGTAACATCAATCAGAAAATTGTAAGGGCACGATTACTCGTCTACTTCGTCTAGTGGGGACCTCTGCTTCCATTTCAGGTGGACACGGGTCCGCGGAACGGGGAAGACAACAGATAGTCTTGAAAAGGTGAACAAGCGTGAATGCGTGTACAGCGAAGGAAGGCAGTCTGAGTTTTTTTTTTGAAAAAGATGACTGAGAAGTGAATAGATTGGAACCATTATCTTCGTGTTGGTTTTGTGCAAACTCACGTACTCTCGAGAGGTCTCCACGCGCAACATGCCCTTTTCCCCTCCTTGATTACTCGCGCCAATTCCGTATACGTCAGTACTCGCCAAGGAGTACGTTACTGAAGACGAAGCAATGCGTACGACGTAAGTCGGCAATGCCATTTTCACGGGTCGCAGATGTACGTATGCATGTTGCTTCTCACCGCTTTGTACAATACTACAGTCTGTCTCGGGAACCTGCCAGTTGATCTTCGTCGCACGTAACAACAGCACACTCATCAACAATATCGCGGTGTAGCCAGGCAGGGCTGCCTTTCGCAGCAGTAGAAGGACGTTTACGTGATCTCTTCCCTCCCGACGAGCTAAGTAGACACGTCAGCTAGATACGTGGGTACGGCCTCCTGTCACTTTTAACTCTTTCGTCCGACACCAACAAAGATGGAAGCAGGTAAGTGATTCGGAACTTCTGTGGCGACGCGTAACTGACACGAAAGCAAAAGCGCATAGAAATTCATCTGAATCGGAGGGGGATCTCCGGTAGGGTTTGTTCTCAGCTTATGGCTTAACGGCCTATAGAACTCGGAAGGCTGATAGAAGGAGTAGAATAATTCTCGCGAAACAGTTGACAGAGGGTGGGACAGAAACATGTGGTGAAGCTTCTCGCGGGGAGGAAAGGGACAGGTGGAGGAGGCTTGAGATTACTTTGTTTTTGAAGTTAAGCCCGATCTTTTTTGATAGGTCAAAAGATGGATGATTATCCATCTGTCCTCCCAAGATGCTGATTTTTGAATGGTAAGCCTTTAGTTCAGAGCCCCAGATATGCCGAGAATACAAGCACTGCTCCACACTCTCCTTCGGTCAACTTCAAACTACTTCTAGAGGGAAAGAGGGCAGGTATAATGATGATAAGAATCTCAGGGCTGAAGGAAGGAAGAAGTGTATACAGGTTCAGTTTCTAGTTGAAGGTTTCATTTCCTTCCTCCTTCATCAATTCTCATTCAGGTTGAGTGTATTTGGTCGTTCTTGAAGTGGAATCAGCAGGTAAAGCCTTTCTGTTGTTTCTCTCTCTCCTCTCTTTCGGATAGTATCAGTTACGACGACACCTCCCGTGCTGTGAGTCCCCCTGGCGAAAACCTTCTTAGTGTTCCATCTCGTCATTCCGATGTGATAGCTCTGTCATTTACTAAGAGATGTGCTGAGAGTCTTGAGAATATAGCTGTACTTTACAAAGAGCCTCTTCTCATTTCACTGTCTCCGTTGCCTCTGCCGAGGGAGATCTGCGTTGACTGACAAGAGCAACGACAAGCATAACAAAACGAGCTCAGTGATCACAATGCGGTTTTCTTCTTTCATTGAAAGCATGTTGACTTTAACGAGCCCATCGATCCTTCCTCGGCTCGCGCGGACACCGAAGAGAGGAGGCGGTAGATCGCTTCTCTTTCTCACATGCGCTCTCTTACTAAAAGTCTTGGAAGCTGAATGGTTGGTCTCTGTTCAAGCAACCCCAGAACTGACGCAGACAGACGCCAAGAATCCGTTAGGCCTCGAGGAAACAGGTATGCCCCTTGTGCTGTAGGTAGCAGTCAGCTGTTTGCTAAGCTGAAGAGAACATGGATTCTGCAGGGGTGCAAGAACGAGAGAAGAGAACCAAAGAGCTTTCATAATGGCCCTGAGTGTGCGTACGGTCAAGCTACTACACTTCGTCTGTAGGCCATCCGCGTTTGCTGTGTTGCTCTTCTTACACCTGTGGGTGAGAACCAAGCTTACACGATAGAGAGACTGTCCTGTTCACTTCGCATGGACTCGACTCTCTTTCTTTCTTTTGTCTTCCTTCTGATGCAGTATTAGGAGAGCTTCCGTTTCAGTCTCTTGACGAAAGAATCCTGCAAACGGCCCGACTCCCTGTAAAAGCAAGAGTGAGTGGAAGGAGAATCGAGAGCAAGACGAACGAATCTTTCTGGACATTCCGGTCCCTGTCGACGGGGTTCATTTCATGAGGAGTTTCTGAACTTCCGGAGAAGCAGCTGAGCAGGGCACGATAGATCCTCTCACTACAGTCATTCTTAAGGGAACACGACTTTCTACACATACTGCACTACATTCTCGTCTATTTTCACGAGTCCGTGTGGATACACCCCAACGGAGGAATCTTATTTCACACGTAGTGACCGCTCCATATACAGAAAGAGTAGTTGGAGACGTACAGCAAGAGGCATTTCTTGGCTCCTCAAGTTGATGTACTTGGTTGCAGAAAGGGAGAGAACATTGAAGTAAGCATCAACAAAAAGACTGTACGTAGAAACATACATAGATCCATCACTACAACGTGTTCTTCCTGTACTTCCTTGTAGTTGCTTTTGCAATTTCTTCTTACCAGTGTTTGTCCTTCCCTTTCTGAGATCCTTGTCATCATTTGCTGTCCCTCGTTTTCTCTCTTCTGCTCTCCGTTAACCAGTCTCAGACTGTCGAAGAGTCGCAATTCCACAGAAAGAGACCACCGGCACGCACGCCCACATGAGAGCAGACCCTCACTAGCTTGCAGGGATACGAAGAGCAGACACAGTTTTCCAGACGGAATACCAAGACCCATGTGTAAATGAGAAAGTGTGTATACAGATGGCCACATAGATG
Source organism: Cystoisospora suis (assembly GCF_002600585.1). Classification (NCBI taxonomy): domain Eukaryota; phylum Apicomplexa; class Conoidasida; order Eucoccidiorida; family Sarcocystidae; genus Cystoisospora; species Cystoisospora suis. Next base: position 56,145 of record NW_027154868.1, read on the forward strand.
AATATGCATATATATCCTCACACATACATAGAAGCTGAATGACCACCCGTTTCTTGTTTCTTTCTTCCCGTCCTAGACAGATCACTTCCCTCACCATGTGAGGAGATTCCTTACAACATCTGCTGCTGCGTGCTTGTTTATCTCTGTCTCTGGTTTCAGACTCCTGTCTCTTCTCTTACGTCTCGCGGCCCTTCTTATTCTCTATCTATAGCTGCGCGTCGTCTACGAGGCATGCCTCAGACTACGTCCATTTCGAGTCCGATGAGAGATGAGAATTCTTCTTCCTTCGCTCCTCTCACGAATGACATGTCTTCTTCATCAGTTCCTTCTTCTTCTTCCTATCTACGTCAGATGAAAGAAAAGAAACTGAAAAAACGTTCCGAAGAAGAGAAAAGCCAAGTCACAACCCCACCACCCCCGGCAGAGAGATCTTCTTCTTCTTCATTGCTTGTGCCGAACCTTCTGAGTCCGATTCTCCAGGAGATTTCAACTCCTCTCCGTTCTCCAACGCCTTCGTCTTCCTTGTCGTCGTTCATTCTACCTGGTGTAGGAGACTTAATGAATCCGGTGGGTGCGATCAATACAGGAGTTAATGGCCTCTTGACAGCAACAGGATCCACCAGTCTCAATGATCTTGGGACATCTCTCCTGCGTTCAAGTGGAACAACCGCTACAGATATCACTGCCTTAGCACAGAATGCCCTGACTTCGGTGACTCAGAATCTACGTGGCGCGGGAAACCCACTAGGCATAGCACCCTCTACACCTAGCTCCCTTGTTGATGGAGCCCTGTCATCTATTCTATCCCCTTCATCATCTCTTCTACCCAATCCTGCCTCACTTTTACAACTGTCGTCAACTCGAGATACACAGCCATCCAGCAACTACTCTGAAAAGGCAGGTCCAGAAGGTCTTCTGAACTCAGGTAGCGGCGCAGGAAGCGGAACCCCCCTCCTCTTCAATAACAACGGAGGTGGTGGTCTTCTCAGTAGTCTCACAAACAACGATCTTCCACTTGGCTCGTCAAGCCCCTTGGTGGGCGGAGGACAAGGAAGCGGAGGTGGTGTGCTAGGAAACCTGCTACCGGGAAATCTCTTGAATGGTGGAGGGTCAGCAGCAGGGGGAGGTGCTATAGGCGTAGGCGGTGGCAGATTTGTTGTCGCCGGAGACTATACATCGAATGACTCTTCTTTGAACTATCCAAATAACAATAAGCCATTAGGGGGAGGAAGACTAATCAATGGAACAGGAGGAGGCAACTCGACTCTTGGGTATATGAAGTGCTGCTCTGAATGCAAGAGAGGAGATCTCGATTGTCTCTCCAACTGTGATAAAAGCGGAAACTGCATGCGACGAAAGGACTCCTCGTAAGTTTTCTAGGATCATTCAAATGAGTAGGAACGGATGAACGAATAATGCCTTAGAGAGGCTCACACGCGGTTCATTCATAATTTGTGCCAGAAGAAAGGTAAAGACAAAAGATGCTTGTTACTTCGGACAGGAAAGCGAGGTAGACAAAGAGGATTTCACATGAGACAAAAAGGTCTGCTAGTAGAGAAAAAGAGAAAGACCAGGGACGGAGTGAGACAGGAAAGTGAGCCTAATCAGCTGTGCTAGTGTATAGCTGTGATACACATGTTTCGATACATCGCAGCTGACATAGTCGTGTATATACACCTGAAAAAAAGCAATGATTGTCGATGACAGCAAACGAAAGGAACAGCTGAAGGAAGCAACATTTTCACTTTCCACGGTGAGATGTATGAGTTTCTCTAGCTCTCTGAAGAACAACTCAGTCTCTCGAAGATAATGAGAGACATGCGAATAGCTATACTTATGTTTATCTTCTTCTGCTTCGTACACTACAGGCACCTCCACGCAGTCAGTAAAACGCTCCTCCCGCGAGCTTCTTTGCTAAGACTATATATATATATATGTACATACATACATACATATAGAATACATGTACAACATGTAGGGCTGCTTTGGATCATTTCGCTCAACATCGTTCTTCTATTGCTATCACCTTCTTGGTGCTTCAGTGAATCTTTTTCTCCGTCGTTGAGAAGGTGACTGAACTGTTTTGTCTCGTGAAACACTCATTCTTTCCTTGTTTCTCGAAAGTTCTATTTGTCCATCCCGGCTAGTATCTTTCCACTTCCGTCACTTGGCCTTTTTTGATTTGCCTGTGAATGGATTCTTTTCTCTTTTATAGGACATGTGATGCCCCGGATGAGGGGGCCTACGCTGCGTACTGCCAGGAACGTTGTGGCGCTACACTAGGAGGCTTCGCCGCGCCAAGGCCTTTGGCAGCTAGCCATGAGTGTCGGAATGCATGCATAGCTGGAGTAACACAACGATGTGAACGTAGACAATGCAAAGACTACGGATGTACAGATCATCAATGCGTTAAGAAGGCACCTCTCATGTGTGGATGAAAGACGAATCCTACACTGAGCCAGATCGCATGTTTTCGGCGTGTATGTACACCCGGCTCTCAAACAGTCGAGGCGAAAAAAAGACCGACAACAAAGCTTTCTACCAACAAGGGAAATCTCTCTACTCTTCTCTAACAAAGCGAGAGGAAGGAAGAGGCACTTCTTGAAGAGAACTGACAAGCAGGATGAAAGAAGAAGTCTGGACTGCTTGAGTTTCAAAAGAAAGGAGCACTGAAAAAGAAAGTGAGCGAGGAAGATACGTGTCAAAAACGACAGATCTACCTGTGTCATTATCTTTCCACTCTTGTTGTTACGTTTCTGTAGGATCCTCAGGTGTATATACAGGTCATCTGGCTAAAGTGGAGTACACGAGTCTCGTGAGTTCTACTTTCTTTCACATCTCCTTGAGGAGGACGAAAAACTTGTCCGTGCAAAGATAAACTCCCAACAAAAAGGGATCATTAAGAGCATGATGTTTACTCACAGAGAAAAGCTTTCCATCTTGTTTTCGTCTCTTTTAAGCAAGACTTCTCTCAGAAGAGAGAGAAGCCGTCTCCATGCCGAGAAACAAAAGGATTGACAAGATGCCTGGTGCTTCCTCGAGGTAGAAACCACCGAAAGTGCTCTTCTGTTCAAAGCATCCTAACCCGCTCCCTACCTATCTGTAGCCGCGCTCACCGGATCATTCACATATCTCCCTGTCTGCACTGTAGACCTAAGATACGGCTCGCATAGATATCTATACATGCGTCCATCTACGTAGTTGCCCAGATCGATGATACGTCTCGGCGTCTGATATCCGGAGAAAAGGCTGCTGATCAATGTCTGCCGTAGTTGGGTTGTTGCTATTCCGGGTGTTTCAAGAGACAAGATACTTTCCTTCGTGCTTAGATGACCAGTCTTGTAAGAGTGAGGAGGACTTCGGTTCTTTTCATCCAACCTCTTTTACTGTCTGTTCGAGACGCGTAGTCTACGGCTACATTTTCCGCTACGGTTTGCTTTTCGAAAAGCCGTGTGGGCGTATAGCAGAAACTGGGACTCGGTGAAAGAAGAGCCTAAGGAAAACCGTGAAAATCTGCCTGCAGTATAGGAATGGCATGATGCTGAAAAAGAACTTGCCAAGCTTTCTCTATCGGCCAGCCGGAAAAAGAGTCCAACTCGCTCTCTGTATAGATACACGTGTATGCATGTGTATATGACGTACATGAGTGTTTTCCTTTCAGAAGTTCACGAAACAACATGATAGAGAGTATCAGAAGGCCTAAATAAATAGCCTTAAAGTCCCGGATAGCAAAGTGCTTTCCCTTTTCTTTGTGTGTTGTGTTTCTCTCCAATGATGATGACACATCAGTGCTCTGTCAAATCTTCAGCCCTTCTTGCAGTTGAGTGTACACATCATCACGTACTACTTCACTTCACATGATGGATACGAAGAAAAGACGCAAACTGACAGAGTAAGAAAGCAAGAGAGAAAGAAAGAAAGAAACATGCTTGGATTTGAGAACGAAAGTACTTGAAAACAACAGGAAGGAAATTTGTATGGAGACAAACCGCCTTGGTATTTTTTCATTCGAGAAGACCGTAAGACCTTCCAGAGATTGATGCTTTCTTGGCACACGCCTATTTATCACATCACTGTTCATACGCTCAAGTTTGGGTCCTGCGAAACCCGGCCGGAGAAGGTGTGTGTCTTTAGACGTATGAAAGAGCAGATCAGAGAAAACTACTCCAACTACAGAGATCTATTATCCCGGAGAAGCTTTTGCAAGAGAACAGAAGAAGAAAACCAGATGTATCGAAGCTTTGAAGGCTTAAGACAAGCAAGAGGTGAGAAAAATCATAGGCATACATCGCCAAGGGCGGACGTCTTCAGGTAGCCGGAGAAGAACGTCTGCCTTATGTTTGATCTCGATAAGAACGAAAAGAAAGTCGATTGATCGTCTCTTTCTCTTTTTCTTCCTCGCGTCCATCTTATTCGCTTCTAAAGACCTAAGTAAGAAGAAAGACACCTGGCCCAACAGGCATGTCTTAGAAAGAAAATCACGACACCATTTCATTACAAATCAGAGACTCTACCTTTCTAAGAAGGGAGCGAATTTGTAGAGATGACTGTGAGGTGCCTGAGAGGCCTTTTTGCCAAGAAGACGAAGCAAGGCTTCGGTGCCACGGATTAAAGGTCACTTATTTTCGTGTTGAGAGGTGAGCAAACCAGATTCGAAAGGAAAGGAAGAGGAACTTGTAACCTGCCATGACGCCGGAAACGTGAGGGAGAGATTCTCCCTCACTGTCAATTTAGTAGGATGGAGACAGCGCGTGGAAAGAGAAAGTGACCGGACAGAACGATCCTGGTGACGATGAGAATTAGCAGGATGAGATCTCTTTCAATCGTTGAAGAACAGCTTCCGTCAAAGCAAGCTTCTCTCCTTGATATTTTTCTCTCAAGCTCTCTTTATCCGAGTTCCGTAATAAAGCCCTAGAAAAGAAGGCAAAGACAACCGACACACATCATACGGGACAGGGATGCATACATAGGCTGTACGGCATAATATATACATATGTAACCATCGCTCGATTTGCTGTCCTCAAGAGTGTCATGGCTGCTTCCAGCTGAACAACACACATACAGATGTTCTGGGTGAAGTCCTAGAGAACAATATTTATACATATATGCCTATACATATGAGAGATTTGATCTTCTTAGCGAAGGGAGATGGTTTCACTTGGAAATGACTTCTCCTTGAACGCCGTGATCTCCTCTCTCTTTCTCTTGCTTGTGTCTGTAAGCTGAGAGCTAACAAGAACTTGAAAGGAGAGAGAAAGAAAACATTTGGCATGCAACAGAACAACAAGGGAAATATTCCTCATACACGTGGCTGCTTCTTTCTTCCCTTTTAGCATGCTCTACCCGAAGACTTGAACGCCTCTTGATCTTCGCTCACTGCTCAACTAGTCACGACCCACTACAGGTCGGGTTTTTTGCAGGCGAAGTTCAATGGAATAATTATGGAGAAGAGAGCATCACGCGGAAAGGTAATCAGATCAAGAGAACACCCTCGCGCATACTGGTGACGGCAACACTCGTCCCCACCTATAGAAAGAGGACGAAGGATACTTTCCGATGAAACAGAAAGAGAAATAGTATAATGTGGACAGGTATAATAAAGACCTTCTTGCTTTCTGATTCCCGCACAGAAAGAGAAAGGCTGGATCTCTTTCTTCTTCTTACGATTGAAGAAACGTGACGGATTCGTCTTCTTCTTCCTTCGGGCCTACTAAAAAGATCAGAGGAATGCGAAGCCGCATTCCTAGCTCTCTAAGGGATACGAACAGCCGAGAAAAGCACACACACGGAGAGAGGTGACTGAAAGTATGTCTCTCGTATTCTGCTCGACACTCATGTGCAGACAGCCGAAGGAAATGAATGGAGACAGTCTCTCTCTCTCTCACAGCACTTCCAGAATCTACAGATCAACTACTAGGTGCTTTTACAAGCCCGATGTATGTTCACAATTGTATACACATGATGATATATACATGTGCGTAGACGTGCCTGTACACCATGACTTCACTTGCGTATGACATTTTGATGTGGGTACTCAGCCCTGCATGCATCGAGTTTCCCAAGTGGATTTGTCGGTATTCCTGAACCTTCACTTGGAAGTTTATACAGGCACCAGCCGCAGGAGGAAAAGACGGGAGTCTCCAACAATAGTAGTAAACCGGAGATATATGCATTTCAAAAGGGAAGACGTAAGCTTCATCAGAAGCCGTTTTCTCTCAGAAAGATAGATAGTCTCAGGCTCTTTCCACGCACAATGGTGTAGATCCCTCGGATATACCCATCCCTGATTCATGCTTCTACGTCAAGACAGATCCTCTTGCTGGTCACTGAAAGCCTTCCTTCTTCATACACAACCATGTACAGGCAGCCCAATGCGATGAAAGCTTCGCCTCATTTCAGTGGGGACAACGACTTCGGAAAAACACAAGACAGAAACACGCAATGAGCAGTCATCTTAGAAATCTGCAAAGACGGGAAGAGAAGCGTCTTTCTAGCTGAGTCTGGAAGATAGAGAACGAGATCGGCGTATGAATCCTTAGTCAGATGAACCCACAGGCTTCTATTTCTCACACATGTGGCCAAACCCTAGTGCTTTCTACCGGATAGAGACAAGCTGAATCAGTGTCTGTACAGCAGAGGTACGGCGGAAAGAGAGACGTATTTCTTGAGGGCTTCCTGCGCCTTGATCAAGAAGGATAGGACATCAGGCAGGAGTGTCTGACTTTACTTGATTTTCGCGTTTAGGGGAAGTCTACGAGTATCCAGGAGAACTGCGTCATCATTCTTCTCATTCTTGTCTAGGGCCATGTGTTTCGCAAGAAGCCGGGCCACTTTGGCAGCATACTCTTTCTGGTGTGTAGTCACCGTGCAGACCGCTGCCTGGAGGACAGACAGACACCCCGCGGGACAAGAAAGTCGGGAAGGAAACTCAAGAGAGACAAGCACATGAACAGACAGAATACGCAGATCCATCAGCCTTCTCGCACTTCTCGCTGATACAAAGGTGTCCAAAGAGCAATACGCGCTCAAACCGCTTAGATTCAGAGACAGTACAACACATCGCTATTCTATGTATACATCATCCCTACACATATGTTCACGAGTGCATGTCTAGGGAACCGGGAAAAGCAAGGACTTTGCACGAAAGCGTTACCTTGTGTGGGGCCAGACAGACAGGCAGGTATCCCGCATGAATTTCAAGCAAGAGAGCAAAAAAGCGTTCAAGTGAACCGACGCTTGCACGATGCAAGACAGCGAGCCGCGAAGAAGAAGAAAAAGAAGATTCCAGGGAGGAATTATTTTGGCGTTGACGACGGGCAAGGTGACGAAGTTTACGAGGTTGCACCAAATCAACCTGAGGGGAAGGAAGAGAGGAAAAGCGCCACGACACCCCTATCCGTTCTACGTCAATAACCCCAGATCTCAGTCGTACAGCATGGAGTCTTTGATTGCACTCACGACTTCTCATCTCAGCTCGAGCAGCGCCAGCTGGGGTACCCACCCTAAGCGGGTAGATGCAGAAAGAGAGTGATGCGCTCATGGTGCACGCGTGTGTATATGCGTATGCTACAGAAAATGAAGGGGGACAGGATAGGAATATCTTAAATGGGCGATCGGAACTGACCATAGAAACGAAAAGCGCAGGAGTTTCGAAGAAAAGAGAAGCGAGTTCAGACACCCCTCAGCGCCGCATGAAACACAGGTACAGGTATGAGGAGAGAGCAAAAGAAAGAGAAAAGAGTACCCATGTGTAAAGCAAAATGATCTGTTTACGGTTCGCTTCTCTCTCTCTTTCTGCTCCCGCTACGTGTTGACTACGTGACCGATTTTTTCTATACACGGCACTCGTTCTCTGCTTCTTTCTCCCTTCACACGTACGCATCCAGGCACAAGCGAAGACAAGGTGTCCTGTTCTTTTCTTGCATGCCATCCCACCGGTCTTTCCTGCTGTAGAAAGAACCCGCACCATTCTCCAATGCAGACTCCTGCATGTGGAGCTCACTTGATAGACACACGGGACACCTACCTGTATGTAGTTTCATGCACGGAAGGTGTGTAAGCATACAGAGCAGTATCAACAAAAACACGTGCAAGAAACTATGGAAGTTTATCTCTTGTACACAGTAGATCTTGAGCTGAACTCTGTACGTCCATCTGTATACGCAGGTCCCGCAGTGAGAGAGGCCGGGAGGCGGCGAGCTCGGGCAACAGGATCTTTTTCTGCTGCAAGAGCCTTCAGGTATACGCTGCTGTCAGTGTTGCCGTGGTTATACCTGTATGGTACCAGTTTGCCAGAATCTCCCTTGTGCATCAGGGATAGAGATATCTAGCTTGGGTCCATAGAAAGCTCCCCCGCCTTCTTCATGAACGATAGGAGGTAGACCATCGTTCGTCACAGACTTTGCGGCTTCAAGAAGACATTGCTGACGTAAGAAGAGAAAAACACAGTGTGGTTTTCCTCTGTTAAACCCCGGGTGTAGTACAGGCAGGCTCAAGACGTCTCTCTCATAAAGCTTGATATACACGCAAACGAGTGAGCCCCTCATCCTTGATATCGCAGTCCTCATCCACTCGGCACTAGATGGATGGACAAGGACAAAAGCGTTGTAGATATACACGTACATAGATAAGCATGCGTGAAAACGGGGGCTGCCCTAGACATATGCACACACAAGTACAAGTATACGTACGCTTTCACGTAAGTGTGAATGCACGCATATGCATGTACACAGCAGCACATGACTGACTACATGTGGAAGGCGAGATACGAGCTCGCAAAAAAAGCGTAGTGGAAAGTTTCGATCAGCTTCCTACCCAGCGAGAGACCTACCAGTGCCGCGGACGAGAATGTGACAGTACGTTTTCAAGAGATACCAAAGAACGCTACAGAAATACGAGGACTGGGCGCAGAAAGAGTGATTTCCGCATAGCACCGCTACATCCATACATACACACACGCATCTATATATGCGTGTGTAACATATAGATATTTGTGTACCTCCAGATGCATTTGTTTGTTTATATGTATGTGCGCATGTATGTATGTACGTTTGTATGTGTACTTCGAGCTAAGCTAACTCTACGTCACTCAGCCAGTGTTGTTCTCGCTTCTCAAGAAATTTCATCTTTCATATTTCGTATTGAAGGCTCACTTCTGCTTCATGCCATAATTCTTGATCTCCATCTGCCACGTCAGTCTCAAGAGACTCCAATGAAGATGGCGACGGAGTGTGAGAGTCGCTGTCGAAAAAGAAAAAGAGAAGAGGAGAGAAGGGTTAAAACCAAACAAGCATAGCAATCTGTAATTCTAGAGAAAAGAAAGAGACTTCATACTCAATCATAAGATATAGCAGTGTACAAAGGCTGCGGAGAAATTCCAAACATACTAATAGTGCAGACTAAGGCTAGAGACTCTCATCATTCTCCCCCGACAAGAGAACAAAGGACAGGAGACAGAGACTGACCGGGACGACGACGAGAGCACAGATACATACATGCTTTCAGACATACAGACACACAAGAGCAGTAGAACGAAGTAAGTGATGTCCTGTACACCCTGTCGGAACGTCTTCGTGTGAGACGATAACAAGCGTCAGGCTAAAGATGTATGAAACCAACAGCACGAGGGGGAGGGAAGAAGAAAGATGCTGATATCTCTTTGTCCAGTGACGAAAGAGGGACAGTCGCATGCAGACGTGCGGATACCTCTGAAGTGACGATGAAGGAGAAGTAGTAGACCGTGTCTCCCGTGTTCTTCCTCTTCCTCCAAGAGTCATTCTTAAGGAAGTCTTATCGATTCCAAGCGTCGAATATAACTGGAGGGTACTGCGTAGATGCTTAACTATCTCTTCTTTCATGTTCTCGTGTAAACAGATGATATGTCCATCGTCCTGAATGAAAGAAAGAAAAAAGACGCAAAAGTGTTCTCCTCATTGATTCTTCAGCCACGGGAATTCAAACAGCGCACGCATGAGTGCATGCAGGAGTGTCGATGCTTAGGATGAAGAAAGTGAAAAGCACGGGACAATAAAGGAGATCATCGAACAGTAAACTCATTCGCTTTTCAAAACTTGGCACTGTCCGTCATAGATACAAAAGAGGTAGTATACCCGACCTGAATCCCAGACCCACACCTGTATAGAAGATACCATTAGATCTTGACTTCTTATTTTACCCTTCTACGACATGACGAAAGAAAGCGAATTGACTCTCGAGTCTCTTTCTTGGCCCTGTCTCCTTACTCACCGATATCTAGATACCAATCAGTCTACAGGACACGTTCTGGCTGTCCACTTGATATCGCTCTAGGGTGTACCAAAATAATCTCTTCCTACTGCGTGTCTCCTCTAGAAGTGAAGGTTTCGCCAGGCACTTGCATGCAGGGGGACCTCAGATGGTACAAGCTAAGAGAGGAAAGCTCAATATTGCCAAGGATTATCACTCCAGGTTCTAGATTTACTGTCTGGAAAGGAAACAATTTCGAAAAGGCTTTACTTGAGTGAATTCTCTCAAACGTAGAAGCCCGGATAAAGCACTCCGACGTTCTCTGCGGAAGACTCGACCAAACTCAGAAAGACGGATGGGCAGGTGTCTATACACCCCGCCAAGTTCAACATGTTTATGAGATGTAGAGCAGGACGAGAGACGAGGTGAAGATGATGTCTCTTCGCCTTGAGGAGATATCCGAGAAGATTTACGCAATGCTTCCGGGGACCCGTTACACGGAAGATCGATGGGCGAAGCACTACAAGAGGCTGAGGGCAGTGGAGGAGAATCCTGAAGCAGAGGGGAGAATGGAGAGGGGTGGCAGAAGAGCGGAGGCCAAATGGAGATGGAGAAGAAGAATGAGAGACAGAGAATGAGAAGAGAAGAGAGGACAAGGACATAGTCAGAAGAAAGTAATCTATTTGGCTTGTAATCCGTACATGCAACTGACTTGGCAGGTGTACAAGAAACGCTCTACACATGTATATCTGTCCAAATTCATGCACCCTATATCTATCCGTCCGTCGCTACGACATAAACGTGCGGTAGAGTTGAGTACGTGAGTATGGACGGATTTCGTACTGGATGGATATCAGTTGAAACCAGGGGCTGCAGAAGAATACAAGCCCCCCCCCTGACCCTTCTTGGACTCGACAACACACAAAGTATCACAGAGCCTGACGAGCACGGCTTCACATACATAGCGTACGTTGGAGCTCTCCGACTCCTCCTTCGGAGAAGATCTGCAGGGCCGCTCGTAGTGTTAGAAGAGAAAGAAAAGAAAAGCTACTTCAGCTCAGACTCGCTTTTGCAAGTTCTGAGCTAATAGTGATCTTCACATATCTTGATTCCCCTCTATTTCGTCTCGGAGACAACCACGAAACGTTCTGTCCTCGTGTTAAGAGTGGAGGAGTGATTTCCTTCAGTTAGCCTGGAACAGACATGAAGAGAAAGACTAAAGGCGGGCTGCCGCTTCATACCAGAAGGAAAGGAAGGATGTACTCGAGATGCATTGGACAACTCATAGGTTTGAGGGTCAACCCGTGTTCTCCGTCTTCCTCTTGTTCGTCTTCGTTCAGAGTAGTTATCGCACCTGCACTTCTTCTCTCTTCCTTCTCACCCTGCACGTCTTTGCCTTTCAATTCGAAAGAGTAGAAACCCGCCCCTCTGTCTTGCTCAACTTCTCCAGCAACTTCCTTCACAACTCTGTCCTGTTCTTCTCTCTCCTCTGTATTTTGAACTTCACATTCTTTTTTAACCACTCCGGTAGTACACAGATTGCCTGAGTCTTGAGAAACTCTGCGTACACCCCAGATGTTCGATCTATAGCGTTGCCAGTGCCCGCTCCGGGACCATAGAGCTTCATGAGCAAGTGATGGCGTAGCAACCTGTGAAGAGGAGACAGCCCGAATATAAGGCAAGGGTGAAGACGAGTCACATATCTAACGCCAGGGTCTTAGACATTTCAAGAACCGCGTCCATGTAGACGAAGATTACTAGTAAGAATCTTGATCATGGGGAGCGAACCTGTAAACGGTATACAGCACTTCAGCGCACCAGAGTCTGCGTGACGAAGAACGACACGAACAGAAGGTTCACTGGCCTGAAGTCTTCTGCATGTTGGGTGTATGTACACTGCTGCAAGACATCGGGAGAGTCGATCACATGTTTCCTGATCTGAGGACGAAGAAAGGTCAGGATAGATACCTTTCCACCTAGGTGGCTTTACTTGCGTGCTGAGACCTCCTTCGCCTCGAGCCCATTCAGGTGGCCTCAGGGTCCCCTTTTCAATGTTCGCCGTTCCTATTCTTCTGTGTAATGTCACGGGATCATCGGAAAGAGAGAAGATGACGCCACATGTTTCTTTGCTGGGACTTAGAACCTAACACCTAATGAGGAACGCAAAAAGTCATCTCATACTCTCGCATGCTATGATGTGTCCGTCTTCTCCTACGCCCTGCTGCACGTAACCTTACTGGCCGACCTAGGGACAGAACGAAATAGATGAACACGTACGACACACGTAGAGTAAATGTCATTCGCTAAGTTTACTTCTTGGAATCCAAGCTCTCTTTGATGATGGCGTATGAGGGTTTTGAGATTCTCTAGCACTTGTAATCCTCGAGGTAAGAAGACCGGGCCTACTAAACCTGCAGGAGAACTGGGGGATGAGAGGAGAAACATCTCCATTTCTCTACCTAATCTTCGATGATCCAACATGCCAGCTGCCTTTGTTTCTTCTCCGCCTGCTCCGCGCTCCCCTCTCTCCTCGTTTACTTCAGTAGAAGATAATGACAAACTAGATGACGAGGAGAAGCAGGAGGAGAGGAAAGAAGAAAAAGTAGAGGAGGATGCTGAGTATGCCTGGATAGATGGGCCTAAGTAGTTGGTTCTCGTGAAAGAAAGAAAAGCTAGCTGAGAGAAGGTAGAGAATCCTGAATAGATCCTCTTCGATGGCTGAAGAGTATCAATGGTTCGGGTGTACACCCGCTGTGGCCCCCCGGGGAAGGAGAGGTCAGATAAGTAGGAACCTGAGGACGTTGGAGGAAGACGCGTGGGTCTCTTAGCAAAAAGACAGGTGAACGATGGTAGGAGGCAAGGCGACGAGGAAGCGGAAGAAGAGATCAAGGCGGAACATGGACTGACAGGAAAAGAGGATCGCCGGGAGGTATTCACATGCTCTCCATTTCTTAAATTACAACAAGTAAAGAGAAAGGAAGAAAAACAACCTCCTTTCTTGTTGGTCCTTTTAACACAGGTATTCAAGTCGATTGTCCTTCTCATGAATGACAGAAGCCCTGTGCTGTCTGTAAGATGTGCACTGCGTGACGTCCCCCTGGTAGTCCCTACGACATCTTCTACTATCCCATTGTTTATGAGCTGTGCATCTCTTCCTTCTTCTTCTTGTTCACCGTCTTCTTGATCTTTCCTATGTTGATACGTGTCTCCCTCTGTGTCTCTCGTTCCCTTCCACTCCTCTTCTTCTCCTCGTCCTGCTCTCCCCACTTCTTCTTCTTGTCTTTGTCCCTTGGCTGTCGTCTTCAGTTTCGAAGCTCGTTCAGCCTGTGCTTTCCAGAAGTTCATTTCTTCTTCTCCTTGATCTATGAGAGAATAAGTCTTGACAATTCCTCCTCCTCCGGCAGCATTACATTCAGAGATGTTGTGGTGCTGTTTCTTCTTGAGCTTCATGTGCGCGTTGATTCTCTTGCTTTTCTTTCTTTTCATACCTCTTCTCTTCTGTGTATGACTAACCTGGCAATAGGCTGACGGGGAAGATGAAGAGAGACGAGAGGGGACAGAGGGAGCATCTCCTGTTTCTTCATGATCATCTTCATTTCCTTCATCTCTCTCTTTTTCTTCTTCTTGTTCTCCCCCTTGAGTTGCGCGCCATTTGTTGTTCTCCTCATCTTGACGCTTCACATGCTTCTTTGCCTGGTTTCGATCGGCCGCAAGACCTTGAGAGTCGGTATGAGAAGGCGAAGAACGTTTTCTACGAGGAGAATTTCTCTTCAGTGGTACTCGTTGAAGTAGAGGAAGGCCTGGAGGAGCTTCAAGTATAGGTGGATTAGGGTTGGCTACAGGGAAGATCCATCGAACTTGAAATAGACGAGAAGAAGACGAAGAAAAAGGAGGATACAAAGAAGAAGGAGAAGGGAATGGAGAAGGAGGAGAGGAATGAAGACGAGAGGGGACGATAAAGAGTAAAGGAGAAGAAGAAGCAAAAGATGAGAATCTTCTCCTTCTTATCCATGTCCTTCTCCCCCTTGGTATTCTTTCTGTATCGAAGAAGCGTAGCTGTCGGAAACTTCCAGTCAGGTGTCTTGACAAAAGAAGCTCTGCAACGTCAGTGTAACTATGATCAGAGTCGCGCGACAGAAGCGAAGAAGAAGAGAAGTCTTCAAAATGGAGACGACTGGGAGGTAGACGAGATACCTCTTTGTGAGAAACAAGAGGAAGTGGTTTCAACTGGTGACTGAGAAGGAACGAGCGTAGGAGATTTGGATGTCGTGGAATACGAGTGATTCGAGAGGTCGTCTGTACAGCGGCAGATGAAGAAGAAGAGGATGACCAAGAAGAAGGGAGTGGTAAGCATGCGACGAGGGAAGGTTGGAACGGAGTGCTGTATGAAGAGAAAACTAATAGAGGGGTGACTGATAAGAGGAAGATACGAAGTAAACGAGAAAAAGGACAAGAGAGGACAGAGCAGAGAAGGAAGAACAGCATGGAAGAAGACAGACTAGGACAAGACTGAAAGGCGGGAGTCATTAGTACAACGAATGAAGAAGAAGCAGAGGGACGAACTTACAAGCTTCGATTTTGCATGTCAAGCAGGGGAAATAGACAAACACCGTGTGAGCAAGATTGGAAAGGAGAATAGAACGATGCTAGAAAAGCGGAGATGAAGGAAATGAAAAGATGTGAGTTTGGTTGAAAAATAGGCGAGTGTGGATCAGTTCATTCACAGGCTCGTTTTCACCTCTTTGTAAACAAAAGCGAAAATCCCTTATGAGTGCACATGCGTATAACGATCGAGCTAGCACTAGGTGCACTACTGACGAAGAGCGAGAAGTTCAAGAAAAATGAGATATGAAAGGAGAGAAGAAATATAGACGGAAACCAAAAATGAAAAGATGATATACAGAAGACTTTTCTATCCGAATAGTCGTGGAGGTCAAAAGAGTGTGAGCTTTACGGAACAGAAACGTGGGAGAGAGTCTTGGATCTGGATGTATGGGAAGGCCGGATGACGCCGCCGCTTCAAATTCCTTGTCTCTGTCCTGATTCGAGAGATGTGTGTTGGAGAAAGAAGCTTCCCCTAACAAGGAAATGAGTAAGTAACCACATTACGTGCTCTTCTAGTCTACACTTCCTCACGGGGAGAGGTTGTCAGCCAGGGCTGGGGACCCGCAATGAAAAAGGGAGAGACTACGTGTTCGGAGCAGGTGGTACGCTTGCGACAAAAAGGAGAGCAAAGCTTTTTTCTGTGACTATACAAGAAAAGGAGGGGGGAAAAAGAACAGGCGTGTACGGACGGTTCTCGCCTGAAAGAAACAGTCATGAGTGAACAGATCAGATGTCCGGCAAGAATGAGGTGTATGTACACTGCAGGAGCGAGGTGTACGTACACGCCACAGGGACGCGTAGGCACACGGCGATAGTGGGGTGTACGTACACTGCAAGAGTGAGATGTATGTACACTCCGGTAGTGAGATGTATGCACACTTCAAGAGTGAGATGTATGTACACCCCACGCATGATATGTATGTACACTCCAAGTGTGAGATGTATGCACACTGCAAGAGTGACGTGTATGTACACTCCAAGAGTGAGGTGTACGTACACTGCACACACCGCCCTTCGTCCCGTTTCTTTCTCTTCTGGCTTGGTTCAAATTTATCGCTTGCCCGTAGCCGAGAAAGAAATCTTGAACAAGCTCCCCCAATTGTTTCCCCTACTTTCTCAAATCTTCCTTTAGAGGTTGTGCAAGCATGCCCTATAAAGTCGAAGACAGATGAAGAAAAGAAGAACGAAAGAAGAGCGAGCTGATCAGCATCGACACCAAGCTCTGTCTTCTGTCCTGTCGACTCGTTTCCTTTTTTCTTCACATGCAGAAGCCTTGCATGCAGTCTCTCTCTCTCTCCTTTTCATTCGAAGAGCTTCTCAGAAGGAGACAAACACAGAAACGTATAGCTACTTGCAGTCATGTGGTGCTGTCTGCTTTTTTTCTCTTCTACTTGCTGTCTCTCTTTTCCCCCTGTGGTCTCTGTACTTTTTTCATCGTGTTGTCTCCCATGTCTTGTCCATGAATTCCTCTCTTGATTCGTCCGTTCACCGTCTTTCCGCATCAATCTCTTCTATGCTCCCTTCTTCCTGTTCGGCGAAAGAGCGAGGCGTCTCATTCTAGCAGTCACTTCCTGTTTTCACAGAACTCTCCAGATTCTCCTCTCGTACCCTTACATCCATGAGGCCAACCCGTGATACTTTCCTCTCTCTTCTCTCCCCGCTTCTGCTGGGATCCCCTCTATCTTCTTCATCGCCCTCTTACTTTTCCGAGTGTCCGTACAGTTCGTAGTCCAGGGGGCAACATGATGTTGCTGGAGTTTCCTGTACAGTATAACACCCGCTGATCGGGGTTCTCAGCTGAGTTGCTATTCGGCGGCTCTGCTGCATGCTCTCTTCTTTCCTTTTGTTTTGCTGGCTCCGCGTTCGCCATAACACTTCCTTTTTCCTCTTGAGTCCGCGTGTGTTGCATCAGCTTTTGGAAGAGGAGAAGTTCGTCTTGGCGACTTCACCTCATCTTCTCCGTTTCTTTCTTAGTCGCCTTGTCCTTTGCCATCCAGGTTCTTCATCCTCCCTTGATTTCTTTTCTCTCCCGAAGCAGAAATACGACACTCTTCGTACAGTTAGTTCGCCTGCTCCGTAGAATACAAGCCTTGCTGGTACTTAGGAGTCACGGTGGGTCGAAGAGACAACGATGGTATTCCGTTCCTCGAAGGAGGACGAGCTTGCATAATTTCGCTTGTTATGCTTCGAGGAAAGGAGAAAAAGTCACTTCAGGTGGTGTACGGGCACGGGGGCATCAAAAAGAAGCTAAAGCGGATAGGTAAAAGAATGAACGAGAGGAAGAAGAAGAAGAAGCTAAATAGAGACAGGGGAAGATGAGAGAAAGAAAGAGAAGAAGGAGGGGAGAAACAAGAAGCGAAAAAGAAAGACAGGACCAAGGAGAGTGAGGTCGAGTTGACCATTTGGTTATTGTTTCCTCTATCTTCTCGTTCATTGTTCCTTGTCCTCGGGTCGCTTTTCTTGGATAAGCGCAGCGGATGAAAAGNNNCTAGATCTCTTTTTTCTCTTTCTCTTGTTATCGTCTTCCTTCCGACGTGGCAGTCATAAAGACGTGAAGATGGTTCGGGTGTCTGTAAAGCCTTTGTATGTCGGAGGAGGGGGGGGCTCAGGTGGTTACTATGCAACTCTGTTACGTTTAGGTCAGTTTTCTTTT
>NW_027154868.1:74011-74313 GCF_002600585.1 Cystoisospora suis
GGCAAAGATTTACGTATTCATGTTACCAACTCTCTTGGGTTTTCTTCTCCAGCACTGTGACAGGTCCACATGAAATAGTTGACTCTATGGCTGTGTAGGAATGAGGAAAGGTAGCCTCCGTATATCCCTCATGGGGCACGGAGTGGACGCTGTAAGTGCCTCCGTACGGGTTCACCTACTTTTATAGCTTCTCTCTTCCCTCTTCCTCGGTTTGATACAAAGATATGACGGTCGAGTACATATAGAACTCGTCGGTATTTAACAGTCAACGGGTGCATGCACGCGTGTATTCTCTTCACCCT
>NW_027154868.1:74411-77360 GCF_002600585.1 Cystoisospora suis
TATCTATCTGTCTATCTGTCTTCAATCCATCTATCTCCCTATTCATACATAACATATGTATAGGCCACACATGACTTGTCTCCGTAATAGAGCATGTATTGTATGCCAGTCTCCATTCCAACTTCTTTCGCGATGGATGTTAGTTAGTCTTCCTTTCGATCTCTTTTTCTGGTCTTTCGTTGTATGCATGCAGACACTTGAATGACATCGATGCTATTTTCATTTCTCATGGAACTTTGCGTCATGTTGGAGGCCTTCCTCTCTTACATCGTCGTACCAAGCAAATTCTCTCGTCCTCTTCTGAGTCTTCGTTTCAGAGAAAGAAAAGTCGAAGAGAAGATGAATCTATGCTTTCTTCTTCGTGTGAACAACGGAGGGATGACTCTTCCTCTTTGCCTGTAAACGACAGAAGTCGAGAAGGATTCTCAGGAGACGACTCTACTTCTAGGGGGAAGACACAGCATTCGAGCCACAGTGAAAGAAAAGGAGAGGGAGATAAGAAGAAGTTTTCCTTCAATAAAGAAAATGAGGAGTTGTTGTGTTGCTGCTTCTCAAAGAAGTGTTTCGGATTCAGTGTCCCTGCATATATGACTCAACCTGCTCAACGTCTAGGTCTTGTAGCCTTGGATGGTGCTGTACGCAGTCGAGGCTGTTGGGGTGTATGTACACCTCCTAATCTGGAGGGGGGGTGGATCAACAGTCCCGAATGGCTTGTGAACCAAAGTGGGGTACAAGATGGTAATGAAGATGAAGAGCAAGAACGCAAAGACGAAAAAGACAGAAGTGAATCGAAAGATGAGAGAATACTCGTAGGCAAACTCTACAGCTGTAAGAGTGAGGCTGATGCTTTGCTAGGAAGCTCTATCTCAGTTTCTTTAGCAGATGTCAACGATGTGATGCAGGCTTGTAGGACGCTGCGTTATGATGAAAGAGTTTGTCTTCGTCCGAGGAGAAGAAAACAAGAGAGACGAAGAGAAGAAGTGGAAAGGAAGACAAGGGGAGAGGACCTAGAAAGAGATGAAGAAAAGCAAGGGAGCATGAGTCCTTGTGGACTCACAGGGGGGGAGGAATGTGAAAGCGATGAAGACGATGATGATGTTGAGGTGTATGTACACTGCGTCCGCGCTGGACACACAATTGGTGGAGCTGTCTGGCTTTTTGATGCGGGAGGGCGGAAAATCATATTTGGAGTTGATCATTGTCTCAGTCCTCTCTGGTATGTTCTTTCTCTCTTGCTCCTCGTCGTCCCCTATCCATAGTCGACAACGCGTGCCTATGTAGATGTATACATCTGGTTCGTGAGGATACTCAGATACTCTATGTAGAGTGAGCGAGTTGCTAGTACCACTATCATGCGGTTGCCTGCATAGACGCGCAGGCGACAGGCAAAGACTTTAGTTTCCGTTCACCTGATCGACTCGTGCGTGTGGGTGCTCATTTCCACGTAGATCTTCCTACATATATATAGGTATAGTACTGTGTTAAGTAAAGCGCTTCATATGTGTAGGCACGTACACACATATATAAACTGGATGTATGTCTCTACATACACGGGCTTTCTGTGACGCCCGTGGTATGAGGCTAGAGAGTTTTCCTTTCCTCTTCGCTCGCTCTCTTGGGCCTAGCCCAGATGTACATGAGAAGCGAAGTAGTCGCTCTCTCAAAGAGACTACAGATACAAGCTCTCGCTACTCGACATCTGGCTGTGCTCCTCTGGTCTACATATTTTCCGTCATCTTTCTTTCTTTTTTTGTCGCTTAAGAGAGTTATCTTTTTCTATCTCTCTTTTCTCCAAACAGGCACGTGGATAGCAGTTCCCTGCTTCATCTTCTTCCCTCTCTTCTCCCGACTCCATCTAATCCCTCTCCGTCCTCTGCGTTTTCTTCACCTTCACGGTGGTCGTTCTCTCCTCCGTGTCTTTTCATTTCTGACGTTCATCATTCTCCTGTAGGCGCTAGTTCATGGAGGTATGTCTATGCCATAAGCCTGTCCTTCTTTCACTTTATCTCCTTCTGTCTCTTCCTGTCTTTTTTGTCCTTCTTATTCAGCGGTGTCTACTCTCGTGTCATGGGTGCGTCCTACTTCCCGTATGTTCGTCGTGCATGGTTTCCCCTCTACGATAGAACTATCCCAGGCCGTTCTGTTGCATGCGCAGGAATAGATAAAAGGAGGGCGATCAGTATTATCATGTGATTGCTCATCTACCTATATGCATATTTCTCTATGTGTACTCTTCGATGGTCGTGTATTTATATTATAGGTCCACCGCAAGACCTTCGATCATACGTTGTATGGTGTGTAGTAAGAAGACACATCTTCTTTGAGCCGGATGACTGATGAGAAGGATACTTGCTCTGCTTTTTCTGCTTATGAAACAAACATGACTCCTAGCCGTCAAGAATCTTTCTTAGAGATTTCTGCTGGACAGAAAGAAGCTTACTATCAGGAGATCGTGCTTGAATCTACATCGTACTCGCCCGATAGGAGCGGCGTTCTCTCTCTCTCCCGTTTTCCTTTGAGTGTTGTGCTCGTTTGCCTCCGGAGACGTAATGTCGGCAGAAAAGGAAGACCGCCACGGAGAAATAAAAAGAAAGAAATAAAAAGAAAGAAAGAAAGGATTGTGTGCGAGTATGGTTATCAACTTGAGGCTTTTCTTTCTCACCTCTTCTCCGTGCAAGTAACTTCTTTTGTCTTTTTCTTTCATATTGAGATGTCAATTGTATACGTGCCCACGCTACTTAAAATGTCTTAGATTCCTACGTACAGGAGAATGCTATACACGGATAGGTGTGTGTATGTGTTTTTTCTCTTGTGCTCTCATCGTCTTCTCTACTCAGTAGACTGTGGGATACAGGATAAGGGAAGTCAAACTGCCTCTCCCTCGTGTCTTTCCTTTTTCCTGTGGTTGTCCTTCTGTTTCTTCTCATGGATTTCTTGTTCTTCCTTGAG
>NW_027154868.1:77405-77847 GCF_002600585.1 Cystoisospora suis
TTCACCGAGGGGGTGATGTAATCATACCTGTTGATCTTGGCAGTAAGTCCCCACCTCCTGACTATAGACGCCACTTTATACAAGAGTAGGTTTCCTCTGCTCCTACTCAAAGGGAGATACTCACCCTACCCGCACATTTGATATCGATACATCCGTTTGAAGGAGGAGACGAATTAGCACCGGGAACACGGATTGCCTTACGGGGTGGATGTATTAGTACGTGTGTGCATCGTGATGCTGGATGATAGGTGCGTGAGCGGGCTAAGCACCCCGCTGTGTAGTCAAGCTTTCAGTGTATCAGTGCCTACGTACAGTCGGGTCTGTAAAGAGTATACCACCCGTATGTACAGATGAATAAGTATGTATGTATTGATTCCAAGGAGACCGTACTTTGGTGAGAAAGAAGAATTCTGTTACGGAGCCAGTCGTGTTAACATTCGGA
>NW_027154869.1:0-8946 GCF_002600585.1 Cystoisospora suis
TCTTCTTTCTTTCTTTCAAGAGAAAGAGAAGAAGTAAGAGAAGAAGATCTCTTTGCGCTATCGACTTGTATGATAACCGAACCTCCATCTCCTCCTTTCCCACCTGATGGCCATCCAGGACCTACCATAATATGCTTGGTGTGTCGGGTGTATGTACACCCCCCCGCTCCACCTCGCCCTCCAAAGACATGAATGATACGAGAATCGACAAATCCCCTACATTTTGATGGAGGTGTCTTTGAGAAAGACGAAGAAAAGTTTCTTCGAGAAAAAGGGGAAAAAGAGGAAGAAGCCGAGAAGAAGGAGTTGTCATGTTGAGAAGGAAGAGAAGAAAAAGAGGAGAGTAGAAAGACAAAAGACTTACGTGCGACTGAAAACGACGAGAGGGAACCGTAGCCCAACAGCAACGCCGGCGTCGTTTTCAACACGATGGAAGAAGAGAAGAGAGAAGAAGGACAAGAAGACTGAAGAAGACCAGCGGGAGAACAAGAAGACATCTCTTTCACTAAAAGAACGGAAACAGAGAGAATAGCAGGCAAGAAGAAGTTGGGTCCCGGGCTTCTCCGGGAGCAAAAGAAGAAGAGAAGAGGAAGAAAGATCGCTGAGAGAAGAACCGTACGACAGCTAAGTATTTCTCCTGTGTGCTTGTTACCGAAGGATCGAGAAATTCTTTAAACTTCTTCTTTTTTTTCTCCACCTCTTCCTCATTTTCCTTAGGCGCGCCTGGTTGCGTTCTTTCTCTCTACACTTGATTTGTGTGGAGTGTATAGACCTTCACACTCATTCATTCCTATGGCCACATGACGGGTTGCTTCTTCTCTCGTCCTTCTTCCTTGAGCCATCTGAAGAAGAAGATTCCCTTTTCACTGTAATGCAGACGAACAAGAGGAAGGTGCAAGCAGCGACCTGCTTCTCCGTGTGGTCTTCTTCCTGAATATCATTTCTCCCAGGAGAAAGCGAGTGTTCTATCCACGACAATTCCGCTTTACGGTGAAAAGCTCTCTTCAGAGGAAGGACAAGAAGATTTCGGCGTGGAGGCTTCACGTCTAGACGTAAAGAAGGGCAGTCAGAAAGCGAACATGGTATGGAGAGCTATAGGAATCAAGGGGGTGCACTTAGGAAGGAAAGGAAGGAAACCCAGGAGTTGTCTTTCTGAAAGATTCTTATCAATTGCAGACAACTCTCTGCATGCACATGCGTTTCGAAGCCCCGTAGCTTCGTTCTACATACGCCTTTCATTCTCGCACTCATCCGCTCCCTTTCCTTCGCTTTTTTCCAGACTGACCTATAGAGGATCTTCGTTCTTTGAAAGAAAAGAAGAAAACAAGAAAGAAAACAGGCGCGTCTGCTGTTGATCTGCCCGAGACATGCACATGGCATGCAAGGAGAGATGAAGACAAGAGGTCTTCGGTTTACATACGCCTCAGCTCTTACTCAACTCTCCGCAGTCTCTTCTCGTCTCCGTTTCTTCTCTCCTCAGTGTCCTGGGGGGTCTCTTTCTTCCACTCATGGTGATCGCAGCAGCGGGCAAAGGAAGAAGGGCGAATGCGTAGCTGGAAAAGCTTCTTTGTCTTCTTTCTCCTAGGAAAGCGGGAGACGTGATCTTTACGAGGCCATTATGCTGCACGAGGAGACACTACGGAGGCCGGGGAAAGAGACTCATTCATCCACTTGGTAAACATCCGGATTTCTCTCTCTTGTTCTTCTCTCTTCTCAGCACGATTCAAGCGTACCTTCTCTCATCCCTTCTCTCTGCCGTTCTTCGATCTCTCTTGGCCCGAGAGACCTCTCAACCGCTCCAGTCTGCAGGCAGTTTCTTCTTGCACAGCTCTGCTCTCTATCGAAATCCCTCTTCCTCTAAGGAGGTCAAGTCTGTATGTTCCCTTCCACGTCAAGGGGTTTTCCGCATGTATGTTTCTATCTAGTTAGCTTCCTAGACAGCTCTGTGTGACTTCCTTCCTATCAGAACAGAGAACGACGCAGCTCGATATCTGTCGAAGCCTTTCTTTGTACTGTCTACACTTGGTGTACGTCTATGAAATGGATGCGCCTGCGTCTCCATATCTGTACGCATATAGATAGAGATATCGCTTGTTCTTCTCACTCTGCTTCTCTCCCTCTCGTTTCTCTACCTTGACACGTCACGTCCTTTTCTCCCTCGATCTGGCATGCAGAGGCCTTTCATGATTAGACGTCATTCCGGACGTCCATCATGTTCTTCTAGTTCGTCGGGAGAGGGAGAAGAAGAAGGAGAAAGGAAGGGAAAGAAAGACGACCTTTCATGCTTTTTTCTTCTCCTGTCTGGACCGGAAGAATAAACCTAAAGCTCCCGAACACTCTTTTGTGCTTCCCTCTGTGTATATGGCAGTAGTAATTGAGAGTTTCATATACCTAGATACACCGACGTACGTACACCTAAAAAGTGGAGAAGGATATGGACAGACGAAATGAATCCTTCCCTTACACACGACAGTAGCGTGTTCGGATCCTTCTGGATCTATCATACATCTGTGTGTCTTCTTCAACCAAGTCGGTAGCTTGTCAAAGGATTCTCTATGGAATAGTGACGCCTTTTCGACAAGAGAGAAGAAGAGATCATGAAGGAGGAAGAGGATGACGAACATGAGGAGATAGGAGACCGAGGGGCCCTGCAGGAGAAGCGGTACCTCTGGCCGGTTTCTCCTTTTCTTCGATCTCTTGGTCTCCGTTCTTCTGTCAACTCCTTTTTTCCTTCTCTTTCTTCACCCCGATATTTCTTCCGTCTCCTCCCTCCTCTTCACCTCCTCTTCCTCTGTACTGTCTCTTCTTTCTTTGCATGCTGTCCTTCTCTCCTTTTCTCCGACGCTCTAAGGTCTCCTAGTCTAAATACAGGTATTGGACGACCAGCGAGGAGTCCGCGGAGCCTGTCTTTTTCGCAAGATCTGACCTCTGTCTTTCTCCCAGCCGGAAGCAGACTTCATACCCAGGAATTCTCTTCTTTCAATCTCTACTCCTCGTCTAGGAAGCAAGACGAAGAGAACATGCGATCCCAGTCTTCTTCTTTTTCTTCTCCTTTCTCTTGTTCTTCTTCTCTCTCTTGTGTTCCCTCTCAGTCTTCTCCTCGGGCTCATTCCTTGTCTTCTCTCCGTCAACGACCTTCTTCTTTTTCTTCTTCTCTACCCATTTGTCAAGTATGGGATCTCGCTGAGTTATCCCTCTCTTCATCTCCACCTCCTCCTTGTTGGCGTTACCCGTCGTCTTTCATTTCGTCGTCTTTCTTCTCTCCTTCCTCTCCGTCTTCTCCTGTCCCCTCTCCCCAAGGCTTGTATCTGTCGTCTCGGTTTACAAAGAAAGGACAGGGGGTGCCGAGGTGCTCACGATATGGCGAGGTGTCTATACACCATATGTCGGACTCCCTGACGGGAAGAAAGCAAGAGACGTACAAGGACTTCACTTGCAAGGTCGCAGAAAGGGAAAGAACTCAGCAATCTTTCTCTTCCTCTCTCTTTTCTTTTTCTTTTTCTGATCCTTCCGTGTCATCCAGTGTACCAAGGAGGGAAGCCGCAGATACACTCCGGGGAACTTCTTCCTCTCTCTTTCTTTTGTCACCAGAGGCCTCTTCATATCGGTTTCCTCCTCTCAGTAGAAGAAGAATAAGAGGTTTTCTTCCTTGTCCTCCTGGAGAAGATAGCTTTTCATCTCCCTTTCTAGATCCAGGTGGTTTACTTCTCAAAGCGAGAAGAGGAAGAAGCGGCGGAGAAGGCGTTGCCTGGAGAGAAGCAGGAGGCTTGGTAGAAGAAGAAGAACAAGACGACAGGAGGGGAGTTGAAGAGGGAGAAGAAGAAGAAGAGGAGGAGAGAGAAGAAGACTATACAGGCTCGTCTTCTTTTCATTCAAATGTTCGTGACGACAGCGGTGTCATAAAAGAAGAAGAAGAAGAGAGTCGGCAGATGGATTGGATAGAGGGGGGGATGGGAGAAGACGGAGAAGTAGAGGATGATAGTCATGAACAGAGAAAGACGAAAAAACGACGAAGGAGGGAAGGAGGAGAAGAGGAAGATCTACAGAAACTGCAAGAGATGGCAGAAGGGGGTAGAGGGGGAGAAGGCCTAGCGAGAACACGAGGGGCGCATGCATGGGACGTTGACTATAGAGACTTACCTCCATCTGGTGTAAGCACTGATGTTCTCTCTTCACTGCCTTTCTCTTTTATCCCTAGTCTATCAATCTCTTATCTATCTATCTATCTTTGCATTTACAGATAGGTAAGGAACTAAAGAGATGCAGATAGGTACAGATGGACATATAGACCGTGATGTGATGATCCTCCGACGCACTGTACAGTAAAGGAGATAGAGATAAGCGTCAAGACAGTTTTCCATGTAGAGATGGTCTCCAGTATACTTCCGATAGCTCCACCCTTCACGTGTGCATGCATTCGTGAGTCGACTTTGTATGTAGAGTATACGTCCATCTCTCTGTCTGTCTATTCTATATCTTCCTTTGTATTGATAGGTCTAGCAAGATATCTAGAGGAAAGGAGCCATGTATCCCATTGCTGTCTACGATCACCACACGCCATGTAGCGACATATACATCGCTTGTCTCCTTTCTCTCCCCAAAGCATAGCTAGATCGTCCCTCTTGTCTCCTCGTCTCTGGCTGGATGATAATGAAGAAGACGAACCACCTGGCCCGCTCCTACTTCACGACTTCGGACTATCTGCCGGGTGGGAGCTTACAGCTATAGGGATGAAACGTGCGGAGTGGCTATGCTATATCCTTCTTGTATAGGTGGATTCATCTATCTCTCCATTCACTTTTCACTGACCCGGCTTCTTCTTGTTCTTCTTGCCAGGACTCTTTATAGTTCTCTTGAAGATCATCAGCAGCATCTCAGAAACTTGTTTTGTGGAAGAAGGAGTTTTGATCAACCCAAGTTCAACATCATTCAGATACCTCTCTCCCACGGTGTATGTACACCCCTTCTATTCTGTGTATACACCCGAACTCATCATTCTATTTCATTCTCAAAGAACAGACTCTTCTTTTTCTTCCCCTTCTTGTCTTCTCCTATCTATCTGTCTCTCCTTCTCTCTTCTTTCCTTTCCCCGTCTCGTATATCACAAGCTTCCCCTTCTCTCTGTTTCTCTATGTATCTGCCTCCCTCTCTCTTTCTTCTTCTCCTTCTGTCCCTTTAGACTTTCCAGCAAGAATTCTTGAAGGCGTATTACCGTACACACTTCAAGCTTCATCCTGATGATTGCGGAAGCCCAGGCTTTCAAGTCGCATCTTTGACCGCTAGAATTAACTACCTAACTCAACACGTCCTCTCACATCGTAAAGACTTCGCTGCTATCAGAGGTCTCAGAGCGTTAGTCGTTCGGAGAAGAAAGTAAGAAGAAGAGGAGAGGGCGGGAGGGAGCGAAAGTGCGAGAGGACAGCAGAGTGATATTCTTTTCACTCTCTTTTCCTTGGTCTTGTGAAAGAAGATTTTTCTTTTTGACAGACTTCTTCTTGTTCTTCTTTATTTCATCGTTACTTACGCATGACTATCGATAACGAAAGAGATGCTGTCCATGGATAGACGGATGATGGGTTCGGTTCTCTTTCGTAGGTATAGAAAGAGAGAGGAAGAGAAAGAGCGAGAGACATTCTTGCGGTGATAGCTATGGCGCGTATGAATTGTATGACCTGGCACACGTGGGTATAGAGATGTATATATAGACATACATAGCTATGTATGGAGGGATCAGATTGCCATGAGTGCTGTCCGTTTTGCTATGCGGAATGCATGCTGCCCGTCGTACTTTCGTTCCTATCTTTCTTTGTTCTTTCCTGTGGTTCTTCTTCTTTCTCTTTTCTCCTGTCTGTGCTTCTCGAGTGGGGAGTGAGTGGGGGGGGGCGGGAATGATATCTTGGTGGTTTGTATGTGTGTACGTATGTATGTGTATTAAATGTAGACACCTTCAGTATCTAGCAAGGACAGATCATGAGATCTACATTAAGGTCCTAAAGGCTCTTAATCTTAAACCCGTTATCGTCCCAGGTACGTACCACTTCTCACCTTTTCTTTCTTTCTTTCTTTCTCACTCTTTCTTTCTTTCGTCTGTTGACTGGTACGCAATAACGAGAGGTTGTCTTTCTCTCTCTCCTGTTCTTTCTCTTCCGTCTTTTTCTTCTTCTCTCCTCTTCCTCTTCGCGTCTTCTTCTTTTCGTCTATGTCTTCAACTCCGACCTCTCGTTCAGCTACTGTTGTCAATGATACGATGAGGACGTGGATGTCCCTTTACATACATTCCTATATCACCAGCCTTTTCGTATAGACAGTCTCCCCAAGCCCTTCCGGGTCTCTTTGCTTTCTTACGCTTCCTTAGGAACGACAGAAAAATTCTCAAAGACTTTACAATACGCCTGTTTCAAGTCGGTTAAGAAGGGCCCGAAGCTTCGCGCTAGAAAAGAAAGAGAGAAACAGCTTCATCTTGCTCAATATGAAGAAAGAAAAAGGAAGAGGTACGTAAGGGGTATGAGGAAGACAAGCCTGACGGGGTGTCTCTTGGTAATAGACACTCTACCGGCATCTACCTGTGTGGATCTATTAAGCTATGGTATTGCTATATACAACTGTCTATACATATGCATATGTGTATACATACACATATATGTACGTGCAAGTATGTAGGGTTAGACGGATGGATAGATAGGTAGATTAGAGATAGACAGATAGATACATTGATTTAAGAGAGATAGGTAGATAGATCGACTGAAGATGGATAGATAGGTGAGGGGTTGCATAGCAGCATATACAGGCTGTCTATGGCGACTTCTTATCATTTTGTCCGTCTCCCCCTCCTAACGTCTTCTGTCTATAGGCAGGCATTTGTTTCTTTCACTCTTAAGTTTCTCTCTCTTAACTATCTCGTCCTGATCTCTGGTTCTTTCTATTCCGACCTTCTCTTCTCTCGTGTCTTTAACACCGCAGCCGCTATAGGGTAGGTGTGTGCATCGACGCACGTCCCTGTCTCTTTCTACGATCTCCTCTTGACACGTGAAGAAAATGATAGCCTTCTGCACCCCCATTATCCTCGTAGGTCTATATGCCTTGTATCTTCCAAGCATTGAATGATTTCTCTTCGAAGACTTTCTTTCATCTTCTTCTTCCTGTTCTTTTTCGTGTTCTTCTTTTCCTCTTTCGTTTTTCTGTCCTTCTTCTTTTCTCCTTCTTCCTCTTCTTCTTGTTTTTCTTTTCCTCTTTCTTCTTCTGTCTCTTTCTCTTCAACCCCCCCAGAGAGGCAGCGCATGCAGAGCAGGTGAAAGCTTTGGCTGCGTCTATGAAAGTGGTTAGAGGGCATGCTTCTCTCCTTAAGGAAATCGATCTTTCTTCTCTTCAGTCTTCTTCGCACGAGGAGAGGCGGACAGCAGAGCAAGAAGAAAGTAAAAGGAAGCTGAATGAGTGAAGCAAGCAAGTAGAGACAGAAACTTATGAATGCTTAAGCGTATATATAGAGAGAAGTAAAAGACAAGAGAAGAAGGAGAGGATGGATTTCAAGCCTTGAGTTTTCCACACGTTCACTGAAGCTAGACAATGGGAGATCACACGCCACCTATCTCTCCATAGTTTGAACGAGACGTTTACTTAACAATAAAATGAAAGAAAAGAGTAGAGAAAGACAGACAGAAAGAAAGGAAGGAAGGAAGCGAAGCCCTCTATCTTCACTCCGATGAAGAAGACTAGCTTAGACAGATAGACTCCCCGTCATCTGTGGTGGAGAAGTTTGGATGAGTGATTTGTCATGACGACAAGCTTCTCTCCTCTCTTTTCTTATTCCTGTTTCTTCTCTTTCTTTCGTTGTTTCTCTGTCTTTCCCTTTCTGTTTCACTCGATCTCCTTCCCGATCATGGTTCCTCTTCTTTCCTTGCCGTTCGGTCTAGAAAGATGAAGGCTTAGATGGAGAGAGTTTGAGAAAGAAAAATACCGAGGCGGAGAGATAGAGAAAGAAAGAGGTTCACGCAGGCAAAGCAGACAATAGAGAAAGAAGAGATCAATGAAGGTTTCACATATCGGGGGCTTCTCTCCAATCGCGTCTGCTGCCGATGGTGTATATGTACACCCAAATGTATATGTAGATAGGTATGCATGCGTGTATGTGTACATGTCTCTCCTATGTATTTGTGTTGAAAGATAGGAATGTACTCTGTGCATACCAAGGAAAACCATACAACTCCTTCATGGTAGACAGATGTATTTAGTATTAGCTTTTCTTTTGCTGTAAGAAAGGTATCTAAAGCAACTTTGTCGTGAGTGTCATTTCAAGGAAAGTGATGAAAAAAGAACGATAGCAGAAAGGTTATCAAAAGATGAGGAGAAAGTCTCCATTCTCCCCTCACGTAAACGAAATCTCGCTTGTCTTCTTGTTCCTATCTCCTTGCTGGTTGCTCGCATGCTGTACGTACACCCGAAACCTCTGCTGTTACCAACAGCTTTTTTGTTTTATTTGCAAACTTATGATGCTGAAAGCAAAGAAGCTACTTCATCGTGTCCTTTTATCATACCATCATCTCTGATCTCGCTCTCATCTTCTTCCTTCTGCTTTTGATCGAATCCTCATACAAGGAATGGCGCCTTCATTTCTTCTATTGAATAGAAGGTCTAAAAGCTCATGCCTAAGCCAATAGAGCAGGAGCGGCAGTAGTCTCAGCTGTAATGCTGTCAACCGGGGTGCTTAGACTGTCCTTATCTCTAGCAAGATAGATCACTCCGCTCTTGGTAGACTCTACCGACAACTAACCTCTTCATCATAGAACTACCGTCCCAGTCCAAATATACATATATATATATATATATATAGACTCATATATCTAGACTACATATAGTAGCACTCCCCTTATCATCCCCTACCCGACCAGGCCGGGTGCGACCATACACATCATCCTTCCATGGTGATATATATATATATATGAGAGAGAG
>NW_027154869.1:8957-9578 GCF_002600585.1 Cystoisospora suis
GAAAGAGAGAGGGGAAGAAGAGAGGTGAAGAGAAGGAGGGAAAGAGAGGGGTAGGGCCCCTCTTGTTTGGTGACGCGTCGGAATTGAGAAGCAGGGATTGTATGTTTGAGTCAGTGATACTTGAATGAAGAAGAAGAGGTGGAGAGGCTTTACAGCCTTCTCATAGAAGAAGCAACTAAGGGTAGTACTTAGTAATTGCTTGCTGAGTTGAACTAGTCATCGCAGACCTGAAAGATAGCAAGAAAGACTTTGAAAACCAATAGAGGGGGCTGAAGGCACGAATGAATGATGGACGCCCTCCTTTGCCAATGACTGCAAGCCATAGAGAATAGATGCATGCACAGAGAAGACACGCGTGCACGGGGAGAAGATGCATGCACAGAGAAGAGATGCATGCGCAAAGGGGGCAGATGCACATGCAAACGAGCTAACAATTCGTTTGGAAACAAAAGAAACACTTTCACAGAAAGGGTTTCTCCTTCAGTCCGGGAAGCGTAGCTGGGTGTATATACACCGGCGGTGCGATAGTAGTTGAAGCACAAACTCTTCTTCCTAAAGAGCCTTTTCTGAATGGATGTATGCATAGAAATAGAGACAGCTTTCTGTCTAAAGAGAGAGAGA
>NW_027154869.1:9687-13442 GCF_002600585.1 Cystoisospora suis
GCAGCAGAGAACTTTCCTTGTGTTTTCATTGATCTAGATTTCCTTAAGTTTTCTCCTGGAAATTGTAAGGTAAAAAGAAGGGAAGATCTGATTGGGTGTTTGAGGGTGATCATACCCCCGCTAACTACACCTGTGACACCTCCTAAGGGCAATATCCGAAGAAAGCTAAGAGCTGGCCATAAATCTACATTCCTACGGACGAAGAACGAGCAGGAGAAGGAAGAAGGGGAATAAACAGAAAGAGACGATGAGATGGCAAAAGAACTGGGGTGGGAGAAGAGGAGGAAAGACAAGAGAAGAGTTGAGCCAGGAGTACGAAATCTTCGTGATATCTCTTTCGGACTGTGAGAAAACCATAAGAAGAGGCGCCGATCCATAGAGAAGTTAGCAAGGCTTCAATTTAGGGGGTCCAGTCTCTCGCATATACTTTTCATACATCATTCCGACCTCCTTTTTTCCTCTTCTTCAAGGTCTTTCATTCGAAGGCATTGCTGTCGTTTTCGTCTCTTCGGTAGAGAAGTGATCATAAAGATCGGAGATATCAATGCCAGCAGCTTTTAGGGCTTCATACACCCAAAGCGGAGGAGAAGAGGTACTCTTTTCACTAGTGCTGCATGCAACGTCTTGATCAACATTCCGAGCTCCTGTCTTCATGTTCTCTTCTTTTCCTTCTTCTCTCTTCCCCGTTCTTTTCTTCTTCTTCTTTCCTCTTGAAGACATGCTATCTTCTTCTACCGTCTTCTGATCTCCATCTACACTTGTGTTCTTTTCTTTCTCATTCTCTCGATCAGAATGCTGCATCGTGTCCCCTTCCTGACTGTCTCCTTCTTCTTCTCCCCCCCTACCCGTTGTATCCTCTCCCTCCTCTCCTCTCTTGGTCAAACCGTTCTTCTGATCATCTTCTTCTTCTTTCCCAACTTCTTCATCTTCTTCTCCACGTTCTCTGACGCCTCTTTGCACTACGGCTTCTCCTCCTGTTGAGCCCGTATCCTCTCTCTGGACAAGGACAGACTTCTTCATATCAGGAGAGACGAAGAAAGAAGAAGATAAAGAAGCTTCCTTATCAATCTTTTTCTGCCGAGAAGGCGGAGGATAGATAACCTGAATGAACTCCCTGGCAAAGGCCGAGAATTTTCCTTCTTCTATAGCTCTTTGCATATCGGTACAGAAGGTCTGCATGAAGAAAAGATTATGAATCGTAAGAAGCTGTGCTGCCGCTGTCGCCTGAAGATACACGCATGAAGAGAGAAAGGAAAAAACGGATTTCCGTATATAAGACGAAAGGACAAACGAAGGCAGGTTGATATGAAGAGGAAAGAGACACCTTCTCATAATGAAGTTCGTGAAGAAAGATAGAAATAGTCTGGACAGAGATAGAAGTAATGAGAAAAAGAGGAGAGAGACAGAGAATATGCAGATACGGATATGGAAAAAGAGAAGAAAGAAAAAGGCATGTCTCTTGTAGTGATAAAGACTATGTGCAACTATTCTACACCAATCATCACAAACCAGGTAGATCACTGACTGCTTTCCTTTCCTTTTACCCATCTGCTAGATACAGATCCGATATAGATAGATAGATTGAAGACAGATGAAGGGATAGATTAAGGATGTATAGATAGATCAAAGATAGATAGATAGATAGATAGGTGAAAGATAGATAGACAGATATGCGGAGAAGGACGGGATGCTCGGATCGTGTGCTCTGTGTTTTCTTCTTCTTCTTCTTTGTTTCGTTTCGCGTTTGCTGCGAATTCTGTCGTTGTCTGTCTATACTGTCAAAAGAATGAAAACAAGAGCTAACAAGGGCTATGGCGATGAGAATCCAATTACTTATCAAGGCTCTCTTTTCCTGCAGTGTACGTACGCCCCACACAGTGGGATGGCGATGGTGCTTATAATGAAGAAAGGCTCTATATCACAGGTATCTATGTGGGCGTGCATGTGCTTAAAGAAGTCGAAGGAGGTCTACACTAAGCTAGGTTGAAGAATGACGCCAACATCATAAAGAATAGATTCCTATAGACATGTAGAGAGAGAGAAAGAATCTGGACGTAGAAATTTCTGTCGTACCCTATCTATGTATATATATGTATGCATGTACGCGGACGATATTATCGGAAGCTCTGTAGATCTGTTGGCACGGATGTAGAGAGAAGTTTATATGGAGGTGCATATCTATACATATGTATACATATATATCCCTATGAATATATGCAGAGGGATGAAAGAGAAGAGAAGAGGCATGGCCATTCAGTAAACAATGGAGAGTGTGAGGAACCTGATCTTTTACCTTTCCAAAGGCTGCATGCAGAAAAGCCCGAGAGTAACTTCGGCACGTATAGCATCCGCATGAAGGGTCGAGAGATCTGAAAAAGACGAGGAAGAAGACACACGAACACACGAGCAAGGATGGTAACGATCAGGAAGTAAGAAAGGGAGAAAGGCAAGAAGAGATCTCTCGTGGACAAGAAGAAAAAGAGAGGAAAGAATGTAACCTTTATAGAAGAAACGAAAAAAGCAGATGTCTGTGCCAAGAGAAAGAGACAGATCCACAGGAGAGTCTTCGCCTTCGATTTCGTCGTAGTCTCGATTGTATTGATCCCTCCTCCTCATAGACTAAACAAGTAAAGTCGGATCTGCTAAGCTTCTTGACCTTGTTCTCATAGCAAAGAATGGATTGATAAGGTTGTAAGTGAAGCAAGAAGAAGAAAAAGATGAAGATGAGGACAATAATGATAATGATGATAGCTCACAATCTCCATGAAATATTCGAATCTCCAAAGAAGTCGTAAGTACATAATGCAAGGAGCCAGTCCGTCACTCCTTGACTTGAGAAGAAACTCTCCTAGTGTCTATACACATCAGACATGCCACATACCCTCTCTGCAGTAGAAAGGAGAGCATCTGACAGCAGAAGGAGGGCACCTTACAGTCATCTGCCCATTCATCAAAAATGTCTCTTCCTTTCTATGATTCTCAACCCATCCCTCCATCCGTTCTTCCTTCTCATCCTCTACGTCTCTTAGCTATCCTTCTACATATTCTTCCTGATATCTATGCTGAGTATCCCAGCATATAGGATAGGGGCTTATGTATGTGCGGCACACATATGTATACGTATACGTCTACCCCCTGTCTTCCTCTACTGTATCCTCTCACCTATTTCGCATAAGCAAAAGCTAAGAACGACACTCCAGACAGGGTGATAAGGACTGACCTACAATGTACCTACTATGTACTTATGACTCATCTGCGTTTTCCTTCTCTCTCTTTCTCTAAGTCACTCAGAGAGGAGACCAAGCAAGTAGTTCTTTCTTGCTTTCATCCATTCTTTGCTTTTACCTGAGGTCCTCTTTGAATCGATTCTGCTTTATTCTCATCACTCCTCCAGGCAAACGAACGAGAGCCGTTCCAAAGCGTGCGGTCCGGCAGGGATAGACACAATCGAACATATCACAGCCTAGCGCCACACAGACAAGGATGTCTACTGGATACCCCACGCCCATCAAGTAACGAGGCTTATTCTCAGGTAGACCTATACCTCCTGGACGTGTGCTCTAGAGAAAGAAAAGAACAGAACAGAAAGAAAGAGAGCGGAAAGAAAGAAAGAAAGACTTGAATAACGCCAGCAGAGAAGAGATGTCTATAAAGAGGGAGGGGTACATTGTAGAAGAAGATGAGAACAAGAGAGCGAAGAAAACAGAGGGGAGAAAGGTAATAGAAAGACGGGGAAGTAGACAGACAGACAGACA
>NW_027154869.1:13468-14235 GCF_002600585.1 Cystoisospora suis
TGAAAGTGCGAAGGAAAGAAAGGGGGAAGATGTAGGGGACGCTGTGTGTTTGTATCCCCATAGGCTTGTTAGTGTGAATAGAGTCATACCTCGATGTTCAGCCATTCATCCACCAATTCCTTCTTCTCTTGTAGAAGACCCCAATCTAGTAAGGATGTCGAGTCGAGGACTCTTGTGTTTTAACGTCATGTCTCACATCCCTGCAATCGCCCCTACGTCGCCTGCATACGCCCACCCCTCACCACAAGACTCTAGGTCTTGCTGCACCCCGTCAGTCCCTAGACAGCAATCCACCGATGTATCTCTCTCTCTCTATATATATACATATATACGTATAGATGTGCAGCTATCTTTGTTGCATATGAAACTACTGTACCAGAGATGTGTGACGCCCTCTCCATACAAGTGTGCAGATGCGCCTCCATGCATACACACATCAGGTGACTATCTACGTTGATACGATACATGTACAGCCAGGGACAGCATAGCATACCCCCGCCATTCCTCGACAGGGTGGGTGAGAAGGCCTAGTAGTAATGCAGAGTGAGAGAACTCACGAGTTCGACCATCTTCCAGAAGTCTTCTTTTGCTTCTCCTCCACTGAGACCGCCGATAGCAAAACCGGGAAGAGGTCTTTTGCGAATTTCCTGAAGAGAGATAGTACGTGTGCGAGCATCCAGACCTCCTTGGACAATACCAAAGAGAGCTTGGTCTTCTGGTCGATTGTGGGCTGCGATGCAACGATCTAGCCATCTAAAAGGAAGAAA
>NW_027154869.1:14377-14921 GCF_002600585.1 Cystoisospora suis
ATAAATAGATAGATAGATAGACCTCACGCGGCTAAGGGAGTTCTCTATAAAGAAGTCTCCAGACTTACACTCTATCGCCCAGTGCAACCGCACACCGTCCCAGAACGTAGCTGAGCATCTCACACTATCTTCCTTTCTTGCTTTTCCTATTCTCTCTCTATAGAGCGCCACGTCCAATACGTAGGTGCACCGAAATGATGTGATAGTGTATGAAGGGGACAAGAAGGTGTAGAAGAAAGGAGTTGCCTGTCTGCCTTTCTTTCGTTACTTGGTTTTTCTGTATGTCCTCATAGGTAGAACATTGAGGCTAGCCGGACCGACTACGTGCGTCGGAGAAAACTGTTTGGGGTGTACATACATGCTTTGTGTATCTATTGTGAGGAAGCTGTCGTGTTCATTTGCTTTCATGCAAGTAGGAGTGAGAGACTCTAGCTTTTTATAGCTGATCTTGTCCTCCTCCTTCTTGTCCTCCAAAGAAAAGAAAGAAGAGCTACTGACTTGCGAGGAATAACGAGAAGATGGGCAAAGATAGATAGATAGACAG
>NW_027154869.1:15015-15460 GCF_002600585.1 Cystoisospora suis
AAAGATAGATAGATAGATAGTGTGATATGTGGGAGAGAAACAGAAATGAAGTGTTTACCTCAACCTTACCTTAATGAGCGGTACATGGCTTCTTCTACACGAACCGGATCAGGAGTTGTGGATGAGACAACGTCATCTAACTGCATGATAATGTCACTGCCCATGGCGTTCTATGAAACATCAGGAAAAATACAGACACAAGGGAACAGAAAGAACATCCATGCACCACTCCTAAGACAACCTGACGCCTCTCTTTTTCTCAAGGAGACACCCGCTGCAAGAAACTTATAGAAGAAGATACAGGAATCCCAACAGAAGACTACCTGCCTATGCGATCTCTATAACTCTCTAAGGAGACACATATATGCATATACACACTCGCATATAGAAATATACACATTCAGACGGATTTATCCTCACCGGAACAATATATATATATATATAT
>NW_027154869.1:15494-15816 GCF_002600585.1 Cystoisospora suis
GGATAGATCTACATATGTATTTGTAGGCGTATGGGTTATATGCATGCTGGTACGGTACGTGAAAGGCAGCGATAGATCCTCTAACGTCGAAATCGATGGAGTACGAAGTCTCTTGTGTGTCTGAGGTCTCGTGCACCCATATCGAAGGTCTAGAGACAAGTGCAGTAGAGAGTTAATGTACGTACACTCGACAACCGACCAAGATCGCAGGTGACCCGAGAACACTAAGGCCGAGTTCAACCCGATACACGAGTGCGACATAAAGAGATAGATCGAGTAATATGAAAAGACACATACACAGATTAAACATAGGTAGATAGAT
>NW_027154870.1:0-273 GCF_002600585.1 Cystoisospora suis
GCCGACCTGGACTCATGTGCAACACTCGGGGGTCATCTGGGTTTAGCCTCCGCATGGGACTCCGAGGTCTTTAGGCTGCTCTAGCAGCCCTCTGTCGGTCCCTTTAGGGCCTTCATGCCTTTGGCCAACTTTCCGTTTGGTCAATTCGGTTAATCCGGGCCTGCCGGGCCTCCTCTCAGACCTACGTCTTCAGGTTGGGTTCAAACTAGTCCGGCGGCTATTATTCGGGCCGCGCTAGCTCTGAGGGGACCGCTAGGGTTCCCGGCCGGCCGT
>NW_027154871.1:0-2879 GCF_002600585.1 Cystoisospora suis
GAATCTTCTTGCCGACTGTCTTCTTCTTTTCTTCCTTGTGTGTTTCTCTGTTTGCCTTTCTGTAGAGAAGTGGTCCCTGATCTGAGTGTGGAGAATGAGAAGAGCCAGCAGTGGATGACTGCTCTACGTCGATTGGATCAAAGTCTTCTCCAGGAATCCTCCACTTCTTCTTCCTCTTCTTCTTCGGCTGTCTCATTAGTACCTTCCCTTTCGTCTTCCTGTTCACTTGAGGAGTGCAGTTCTTCTCTTTCTTCTTCTTTCATGTCTTCTCTCTTCTCTGCGAATCTTTCAGATGAAGAGAAGTTCGTCAAGTTTGTAAGTCTGTCTTTTCCCTCGTATTTTTCTTCGCTTCTCAGGGAGAGAAAGTTCAAATCAAAACGTCTCAAGATAGAAAGAAAAGAAGGCGAGAGAGGGCGAGGCCTCTCCCGCAGACAAAGAAGGATAGGATAGAAGACAGACAGTTGTGTCTCTCAAGTCGTGGCTTGTTAAGTAGAGACACCCTGTCTACACAAGACAAGGAGTCTTCTTGTTGTCTGTAGAGAAAGAAAAGAAGCTATCGACGTTGCTCATGAAAGAGCTCGTGTATTATGTCTTGCATATTCTTCTTCTCTCCTCGGTGTTCTCCTTCTCGTTACTCCTCTCTTCCTTCAATAGAAAGAAGGATGAGTGATCCGAAGAAGAAGAAGAAGCAGGGACTCCTGTCTTCATAAGGTTACGATGAGAGGCATAGCGGGGGAGATCAAGTGCGGGAGAAGAGAAGAAGAGGGAGGAAGAGGTCTCTCTTATGTTGCTTCTTACAGTCTTGATGGCGATAAGAATGATAGAAGGCTGAGTGATAGAGAGATAGGGAGAAAAGCAATCTGAGGCATGCAACGAAGAAGAAGAAGACGAGATGGTTTCTATCTCTTAAATGATGATGCCTTTCTTTCTTTCTTTTCTTTCTTTACGACAGGTTTTCTCCTTTCCAAATCTTCGATCTAGACTTGAACTCATGCAGTATCTTCATGAAAAGAACATGAAACAGGGCATCTTCTCTTCTCTCACATCGGTGAGCTAGTCGATCAGACAGCCAGTCTAGGTGTGAGAGAGAGAGAAGGAAAAGAAAGAAAGAAAGATAAGCATTCTCTCTCTCTCTCACTGTCTCTCCTGTTGAAGGCGAGCATGATTGAATTGTCGAGACGCCTGTACCCCTATATCCACAATACAGGGCAAGAGCATGACACGAATAGAGATGAAAAATACAGTAAAGGTATCACACTCCGGAAGATATAATAGAGAGAAATATACCCCTACGTAGCTTGATTAAAGATAGATGGTCTACTCAAGATAGATTAACGACAAATAGAGATTAAAGATAGACGAGAGAGAGACAGCTTGAAGATGGGTCAATGATTGATAGATTAAAGACAGGTAGATTGACAGTACACGGAGTAGAGACAGATAGATCAAAGATAGATAGATAGATGGATAGGTCTAAGTAGGTTGCTCTTCCTTGTAGAGAAGGCAGGCAGTGGCTTTCTTTTTGCATCTTCTTCAGTCCTCGCTCAGTGGAGGTCTTCTCTCTTCTCTTGTTTACTTCTCTCTTTCTCTTCTTTTTCTCGTGTCTTGTCTTCATGAGACGATTTCTTTGACTGTAGAAACAGAATGAGAGGAAAGCAGTCGTCTACAGTAGAAGAAGTTCATAGATTTCCTATTTATGGATAATAGTGAGAATCAATGAATATCACTTCTTGTCAAGAAGACGTCTCGCCTGGGGTGTTCATAAGTCTCGGTCTCATCATTCTTCGCACTTTTAGCTCTTTCTTTACCTTAGTGTAGATTCTCTCTTATCTACTTTCCTCTTTCTTTCTTTCTCTCTCTCACCCTTTCTTTCTCACTCTTTCTTTCTTGAGGCGAGCTCGTTTCTTTGTCTCATCTTTCATGGTGTATGTACAGCGCGTTCGAGTGAAGCTTGATGCTCTCCAGATGATCAAGCAGCGAGCACCGCAGCTGCAGAAGTTCTTTGCAGTAAGAAGGAGAAAACAGAGGAAAATTCTACCAAGGAGTCATCTGAAGAGAAAAATGTCTATGAAACACAACCCAACCTAAGAAGCTCTTCTAAATCTCTTTCTCTCCTACCTTCTATCTTTTAGAAGAATCTAAATGTTACGACAGGTGTAAAGGCAGATGGGTTAAGACATACGTGCAAGCATTCTTTCATATCCTTCGTCTATATAGACATATGCATCTACTTGTGTACCTTCGTCAAGTCTCTATCTATCTATCTATCTTTGATCTGTGTCTCTATCTTTAGTCTGTCTGTTTCTTTATGTATCTATCCATCCGTCTCTCTTTAATCTATCTGTCTATGTGTCGATTTCTCTCATTGTTTGTATTAGATCCGAACACACTTGTATATACATACGTGCATGCAAGCGTAAGGTGGGTGCTTTGTGTGTATGATACATATGCCTACAGATCGAAGAAGATCAAAACTTGACTTTCCTTTTTATGTGTCTCTCTACATGAATAGACAGATAAAAATGAGATAGATGGAGAAAGAGAGAAAGAACTTCCCGTTTATTCACTCATCTCTCTTTGGTTCAGAAAAGAGACAAAGTGTAGATCTGAATCGAAGAGGGTAAAAGTACCTTTCTGTGTACATATGATTTGCCTCTAAAGCGCTGCTGCTGGTGCTGCAGGATGTGCTAGCTGCCCTCCAAGCTATCGCTGAAGCAAAGGAAGAAGAAGAACAAGAAAAGGANNNNGAGACAACGAGACACCGTGTCTACTGAGAGACGACCAGCTATCTCATGAAGATGAATTGCGAAAGGAAGGTCAGAGTGACAAAGGAGAAGAGAATCGACACAACTTATCAGAAGAAGAAGAAGATCCTCGTG
>NW_027154871.1:2900-17725 GCF_002600585.1 Cystoisospora suis
AGAAGAGAAAGAAAGAGAAGTCGAGCGAAAACAAAGAAGCAGGAAAGGAAGAAAGACAGGAGAACTCTTGTTTTGCAAAGGCTCCGGCAACAGGAGGCAGTCGACCTACCTGGTTCAAGTGGACTCAACTCTTAGGCCAAGTAGGCAAACATCTCTTTCTTCTTCTTCTTNNCTATCTTCTTTTTCTTTTTCTTCTTTTTCGTTTCTTTTCTTTCTGATTCCATCCTACTCGTTCTTCACTTTCCCTCGTCTTCTCCTTCCACCGGGATGGCTGCATTTCTTTCCTCTCGGTTCGGCCTTAAGGAAAGGTTCTTTCTCTTCATCTCTTCTTCTCGTCTTCTTCAACAGAGAGAGACATGTCCTCTTTTCTTTTACTTTTCACGGCCACTCTCTCCAGCTCCTCTTGTGTGCACAGTTTATACCCTCGCTCGCCTACATTATAGTTGTTCACCCTCTATATGCACATAGATATACGTATATGTATGTATATGTATATGTATATATATATATGTTTGCTTGAAGAGAATGTTGTTGGGTTCTGTTTTTTATAAGTGGGTGTGTCTGTCTTGCTTTTTCTTCTTCTTCTTCTTGTTCTCTTCGCCTTTCTGTGTATCGTAGGTTGACTCTATTACAGCGAGAGAGAGGGAAGAAGTCGTTGAATGGAGTGAAGAGAGAGAGAAGAAGAGGAAGAGAAAGAAAGCACTGTCCTCAGACGTCGATTTCTTTTCTTCGCCAGCCTCTTATCAGTCTCTCTTTGGATTGCCTTCATCCTCTTCTTCAGCAGGAACAGGGGGAGAGAAACGTCAGACTTTCTTTCATCTTCTCGCCGCCCGCTCAGGTCACTAAGAAGAAAAGAGATAAACTACAGTCACGACGATCATGTCAATGAGTCTCTCCTTCTTCTGGTAGAATAGAGACAACACGCCTGCACCCCACGTAGCCGATTCTCGGATAGAGTGTAGAAACCGCATATGAAGATGTGTGTGTGTATGAACGTGTATGAGTAGGTATGTACGAAGACGTATATATGAATGTGTATGTATACGTGTATGTATGTATACGTGTATGTAGGTGTATGAATAGATATGCGTGCAAAAGATCAGGCTACTGTTCCCACCGCCCTATAATGCCGAGCACATCCTACTACTACTCTCCGTTGTAAACGTATATATACATGCATATATGAATGTATGCCTACCTGTAGGAGTGTATCGACGAAAATGAGAGACTGGTCAGTCCCTCTATAGGAGATTTGTTCTCTTGTTTCTCCTTTCGAAGACCATACAGTCTCTCTATTTTGTATGGATGGATGTAGGCCTTCCTATAATGTCTATAGGGACAGTCCTTCGTATTCGGTTGTCTTTTAGCTAATCTGTCCCTCCTACTCCAGATCTTCTGTCTCTCTCAGATCCATTCTTCTTCTTCATTTTTTTTCCCAGATAGACTAAAGATAGATAGATCAAAGATAGATAGATGAAAGATAGGTAGATCAAAGATAGGTAGATAGATAGAGAGGTTGGAGGTAGATAGATTAAAGATAGATAGATACGCCATCAAGGTTTGATTCACTGAGGGATTTTCCACAGCTCGTTATTATCTGTTGCAGTCTGATCAAGTCTGTTCTTCTCTCTCCCACATCTTCTCCCCTAGGCACACGAACATCTGTCTTTCTTTCCTTGTTTCTTCTCTCCTTCTTTTTCCTCTCTCGGGTGTATCTCTTTCTTTCTTTCTTTATGACGATGTCTACAGATCCTGTAGTCTTTGAGAAAGGAGACCTCTTGTTACTTAAGAAAGCGTCAGAGACGTCCGTTGCAAGCTTACTCGTAGAGATTTACCAGCTTTTTATCTCTCTCTATCTCCTCGGTGAGGCAGCGGGGCGAAGGTCTCTTCTAGATGAAGCGAAAGAGAAACTAGAGATCTCCAAGAAAGACGACGAAAGAGCGATAGAAGGACAGAGAGAAACAAGCGGTATTGAAAAGGAAGGAGGGATAGAAAGAAAAGGAGAAAGAGAAACGGAACAACAAGAAGAAGAAGAAGATCATAAGAAGAGAGAAGAGAAGATGAGGAGAGAACCGAAGAATGATAAGAATAATAGTAAGAGTAACAATGAGCTACAGGAAGAGAAGGAAGACCATAAAGAAATATGTGAATCGTTAGAGAGAAAAGAAGAGAAAGATCCCCTCTCACATTATTTCTCTCCATTCATTCGATCCGTGGTCGACAAGATTCAAGCATGCTGTCTCTCGACCTCTTTATCCGTCTGCAGTTCAGATCTTTCTTCTTCTTCGTCGGCATTAATTCCTTCTCTGCATGCAGATAGGACAGATCAAGAAGAGAAAGATATGTTTTCGGTGTATCTCGCACAGACGATTTCCTCTCTGTATACATCTCATATGAAGCCTCTTCTATCCTTGACACTTCAGTTGTGCTGTATGTACACTCTAATGGTGTTTTGGCTAGGCGATTGCGAGGCGTTTCTTCCTCTTTCTTTCCCAACCTCCTCTTCGAAAGGTCTCGCCGCTTCAAGAGGTCATGAAGGAGGGAGTGTTAAGAAATGCCATTCGAATTCTCATCCGACGTCGTCTGCTTCTTCTTCTCTTCTTGTGTATCCTCCTTTGCTATCTAAAGATGTCCTTACTATCTTACAAAGTAGCAACTACTTTTTGACGGCCTCTCTCCACTCACAGGAAAGACTTCTTCTCTCTTCAACAGGTGTATCCTCGACAAGCGACCATACTTCTCATCCAGAGGTCTTTTCCCCTTGTGCAAAGGACCCAGAGAAGTTGAAGAGCTGTAGCCTCTTTCCTCCTGGGTCTTCTTTCTTAAGAAAAGACAAGAAGCGGACGTTTTCTTCTTCTTCTCTTTCAGCAGGTTCCTCGGATAAGAAAGATCTCTTTGCATGTCTTTATCAGTTCTTCGAGAAATACGCAAAAGCTTACGAGGCAGCACACTCGAAACACGTCCATCAAGAGGGAGGAGGGAACCCTCTACGTAAACCTGGTGGTGTATGTACACCTAAGAAAGGGAGGGAGAATCTACTTGAAGGTTATAGACAACTTGGCTTCTTTAAGTTACCTGAGTGGGCTAAGCAAAATCTCAATAGAAAGACGAGAAAGATAGAAAAAGAACAAGGAGGAGAAGAAGAAGAACGAGGAAAAGAAGAAGGAGGAGGAGAAGAAGAAAAGG
Source organism: Cystoisospora suis (assembly GCF_002600585.1). NCBI lineage: Eukaryota > Apicomplexa > Conoidasida > Eucoccidiorida > Sarcocystidae > Cystoisospora > Cystoisospora suis. Next base: position 6,087 of record NW_027154871.1, read on the forward strand.
AAGAACGCGAGGTCGACAAGATAGAGAGAAAGCGATGGAAGATCGGAGGTGTAGAGACGCTTGAGAGTTCGAGGAGAAAGGCAGGAGATGAAGAAGGCAAGAGTAAGAAGAAACAACCTCTTTTTGCTTCAATTCTCTTAAGAAAGACACCACGCCCAGTGACATCTCCATCATCCTCTTTATCCTCCTCCTCCTCGTCTTCTTCTCCATTGACTCATTCTCTTACACCTTCATCTACTTCTTCTTCTTCTCCATCTATTAAGATGTCTTCTTCCTACCTTTCACGTACACCTTTTTCTTCCTCGTCTTTTGTGGATCATTTTTCCCCGGCTAACAGTGGCTTTAGGCCACCCACGACCCCTCTCTTTTTAGGAAGAAGGTCATCTCCCTTTCTCTCAAAGGCTCTCCCTAAGCCTTCCTTCTTCTCTCACTCCTCTCTTTCTGGAGCCACTCCAAGAACGCCCCCTTCTTCTTCTTCTCTTTCTTCCTCTCTCTGTCACTCGAATCGTATAGGCATGGGTCATCAAGAGACTTCGCGGCACCCAAAAACCCCAGATAGAAATGTTGAAAGAAGCTCCTCTTCATCTTCTCTTCTTTCTTCCTTTCCTTCACAAAACTTTTCTTCTTCTCAGTCAGAAGATCCTCATGTGAAGAACACCTCCTCCTCTTCCTCCTTGTTCTGCCCCCCCTCAAGTGTCTCTCCTTTCTCATCCTTAGCCGTTATTCCATCGAGTTCAGAACTGGGCCTTCCGACTCCATCCTTTTCTTCTTCTCTTGTCGAAGCGTCTTCAGTGAAAGACACCGTCTCAGAGAGCAAGTCGCCTCATTCTCCCCATTCTCCGAATATAAGCCGTCCACCACTTGTTCATGAGGGATCTCTCACTCCTACTCTTCTTGAAGGAGAGAAGTTAAAGATCCCTTCACAGACACCCGCTGAGAAGATGAGAGATCTCCATGGTTCTTGTGATGTAGAGAATCTATCTTCCTCGTCTATCAACGTGCAGCGAAAGAATGAAGAAGAGAAAGAGAGAGAAACAAGACAGAAAGAAGGCGAATTGGAGATGGAGAAAGAAGAAAGAGGGGCAACTAAGAATACGAAAGAAGAAGGAGAAAAAAGTACGAGAGAAGGAGACATCTCAATGGATAAAAGAATGAAAGATGATACAACCCTGACTTCTTCTCTGTCTTCTTCTTCTTCTCCTCCATCTATCAGGTCTTCTTCTTCAGAGAGAGACAATGTTTCCTCGTGTTCTTCTTCTTGTTTGAAGGAAGTGGATGAAAGGGAGAAGAGACTACGTTCCCAGAGAAAGACAAGCCCTCTACACCCTCTGAATGCGATCTACTTAAGAGTTCAATACTCTTCGAGTGGAGAAGGGAGAACAGAAGAAAAAGAAGAAAATAGAAGAAGACAAGATAAAGACAAGGAGGATGAAACAACAAGAAAGCAAGGTGACGGTCACTCACAGACAACTCCATCAAGATCTTCTTCTGCCTCTTCTTCCTCTTCTTTTCATCTCTCCAGCGAGGGCAACCCAGGGAGATCCTCCTCCTGGGAGAAGGGCAAAATGATTGGCAAGCCTCAAGAGAAGAACACCCTAGGAGCAACTAGTGGAGAGAAAGAAAGAGATGAAGAAGAACATCAAGATGGCGATAGTCATGATACCAAGCGAGAAAGAAGATCCATAGGGGGACATGCGAAGGACGGGAGAGAAAGAGAAGAATCCTCTCGCCCTCAGAGATATCTTTCAGTTGTCAATGAGACGTGCCCATCAGTCTCTCTACGAAAACCTTCTGCTTTACGAGGAGAAGGCGAGAATGCGAGAGAAGAAGAGATGTTCTCTTCTTCCTCCTCCTCTTCTTCTCCCCCCCTCTTTCCTTTCCCGGAGAGAAGAAGAAGCGTGATGAGAACGTCAAGCAGTGGCATGCTGTCATCTCCCAAGAAAGAAAGAGAGATAAGAAACGACGGGGGAGAAGGGAAAGTCAAAGGAGATGCTCATGAAGATATGAAGGTTTTGCCTCCATGGGCAGACGCAGTAGCTACAGCGACAGCTCGTGCGGGAGGGAGGTCGTCCTATATGAGAGGGCGAAGTGAAGGAGTTTATTCTCCTATACCCCTTAGATCGGTCTCTTCGCCCTTTTCCTCATTGAGTGAGAAAGTGTGGGGAGAAGAAAGGAGAGGAAAGAATGCGCCATCTTCTCCTAGTCTCTTGATTCGTGAGTCGTGTGTTTCCCTTGTAGAACAAAGAGATCGCCTTGGAGGGCAAACTCATAGCAGCAGTAGTAGTGAAAGTAAAAGAACGACGACCCCTGGGCCAGGAAGAACTTCAGGGCTAGGGTGGTGTACATACACCCCAGTCCGGTTTGGAGGGGGAGGGACGAAAATCAGGGAGATAAGAGAGAAAGAAAGCAAGCAAGAAGAAGAAGAAGAGGAAAAGTGAGGTGAATAAGATGGCGGGGTGTCAAAACGCTGTTTGATGTAGAGAGCGGGAATGAAGACCTCGAGGATCGAAGGAAGAAAAAAAGAAGAGAGGCAAGAAGGAAGGATACTACAGGAGTGAAGGCCCTTGTGTGATAGGAGAAGTAGAAGAAGAAGAACCGGGAAAGGAGGAAGGTATGAGTTTTGTGGAAAGAAGCACAGGAGTGTCAAGACAGGTGACTCACGACGAAAGAGAAAGTGGGAAAAAAAACCTCTCGCCCGGCTGTATCTGTTCAGGATGGAGGGCGAGAGACGTGCCACGCAGAACCCATATAGGAGGTGTGGAGTGGAGATACACTGCAGTTTTCGGGTGTATGTACACCGGAATCGATGGAAGGGGGAGAACAAGGGGAGAAGTACAAAGCACTGAGAAACCATCTAGCAGAGAAGCTCCATGGAATGTCTGGCAAACGGAGCTTTTCTTCTTCTTTCTTTTCTCTCATGCATGTATTCGTCATCTTTGAGTGAAGTGGCGAGCGTGGGTCTTCCGTTCACATTCTCTCCTGCGACCCACGTAGCCACCATACATGCATGAGGACGGAAGACTGCTTACACTCGAGGGCTCCTGTAACCATTAGAGATATAGACTAGATATAGGTAGAGAGACAGATAGATAGATATAGATAGATAGATAGGACAACCTAGGTCTCACTAAAGTATGGCAGGTTCTGTATTCTTGAGGTTCCTCTTCTGTTCCATGATACGCAGTAGTTTTCTATCTATCTATCTATCCATCTATCTATTTATTCATCTATCTATCTATCTATCCATCTATCTATCTATCTGTTTCTACTCCTGTCACATCCTACAAGAAGATGCATGTTTCTTTTAGTAGAGCATTACTTTCTTTTCTTGTTTTTCTTTTTTTCTCTGGAGTAACTCCTTCTTCTTCTTCTTTCCCTTGCTCCCCTCATTTGCCTTCTCCTATATCACGTCACCGTTCTTATCTCCTTCAGTTTCTTCTTACATCTCGTCTCCACGCCATCCTTCTTCTAAAAGAACGCGAGAGAGAGAGAAGAAAGCCATCTAGGAGAGGAGAAGAAGTGGAAGAAGAAAAGAGAATGAAGTTTTCGTGAATTCTCGTGTTTGATATATCTTCTTATCTCTCTTCTTGTTACGTGGATCTTCTTCTTCTTTGTACGCCATAGACCCACTACTATTGCTATCGCCTCAAACAAGAAGAAGAGGGAGAAGATGAGATGAGCAGCTAAGTGTGAGGGAAGAAAGTCAGTTGATATGAAGATCTTTCTTTCTTTCTTTTCCTGGATTCTCTCTCCTTGTTGAGAAAGTAGCTTTCCATATACGACAACACATAGACCGCCACCCCCACTACCCCGAAGGAGAAGAGTGCGTGAATGAATGAAGCTATCCAAGAAACTTCAATATGTCATGTCTCTCGCAGAAGAAGAGGAAGAAAAAGAGACCCGTGTGAGAAAGAGCAGCTTCGTATCTCTCTGTGTGTTTGGCGTAAAGAAAGAAAGAAAGAGGTTACGGAGAGGATGGTCATGCCGACGTTCCCTACCCACCCCCCCCAAAGGGAGACAAACGCGTCTACTTGTGTCTCTCTCTTTTTCTTTCTTTCTTTCTTATCTCTTTTTCTTTTCAATAGAAAAAGCAAACTTCAATTTTTCCGCTTTACACTTGCCTGTTGTCTGTCTCTCTCTGTCTCCACGCGCACGTAGATATATAGATTTATGGAGATATACGGGTATATATTTTTCTAGAGAGATAAATAGGCAGATGAATGACGGCCGAGCCAGGGTGAGTGAGTGAGGCCGGAGTTCATTGATCTCTTTCCTCTCTCTGTCTCTGTTCTGTCGTGTTCTTTTATGTATGAAAGATAACTTTTCAATTTGAAGAGATTTTTCCCTCTTTCTCTTCTAAACAAAGAAATCTTTTCAATTAGAAACCAGAAGAAACTCTCTTGCTTACCAGCTCAAGTCCTTTCTTGCTGAGAAGAACGGCCTTTCCCTCAGCAAGTATGCAAAGCCTTCTCCACAAGTGAAGGAAATGAAACTTTCTCTCTCGCTCTCTCCTTCGGCTGACCGTGACCTGCTGCTTGTAAGAGAGAGAGAGAATGTCTTTGAATGGAGAGGGAGAGGCTTCAGTCGTGAAGAAAGAAGAAAAGTATCCTGAGAGAAAGTCTAACTTCCCTAACGGATAGAAAAAGATAGATAGATGGATATTGAATAGATAGATAGATAGGAGAAAGAGACTCAGAGGAAGAAAAAGAAGAGGAAAAATGATAGGAAACTAGTACAGTTCTAAGACGTGTTGTATCATCCCTTGACCGACTGTCAGTCCACACCCTCGGATTCCAATCCATGACTACTTATCTATTGCTCCACATAAATATATAGATAGATAGATGTATAGGTATATACATATATAGATCAAAATCTCTCTATATATGAAGACTTCTCAAGCTCTCTTGTGTATCTGCATGCATGAAGAACTCGAGGCCGAGCGATGTGAAGTGTCTGCTTCTTTTTCACATTCCCATTCAGATCATCTTCTTTCCTCTTCCGTTCTCTCACTATAAGCCCTCTTAATCTCCTTTCATTTTTCGGACTTTCTCCCTTCCTCTCGCTGTGTAGATTCATTGTGGACTAGTCATTCACCGTTCTATCCCTTACGGCTAAGGCTTCTCGCGTAAGCGTCTTATTCATTACAAGGCGATAGTGGCAATTCTCTTTCTGTCTTTCCTTTCTTAAATCACTTCAAACGGGAAGGCTGTAGAACATGGTTGATGTGGGTGACTAGATCGAGACAGGGGTAGGAGGCTGCAGCCGGCTACCATCGATCTTGTCTCGATGTGTAGCCGGGTAGCATCGATCTTGTCTCGATGGAAAGAGGAGTATCGACCAGTGAGTGTGTAACAATGGGTATGTCTTCAAGACGTAGAGTTGGATAGAAGCTACTCATATACATGTTCGATGGAGAGATGTTTACAGAGGAATAGGTATTCGACCCTCGATACACAGAAGATGAGGAGTATGTCTGTTCAGATAATCCTCTCTCTTAGAGAATCTCCTGCCTCACAGGCTCGATGAGAAAGAGAGGACCATCCGATCCGCCTTATATTCGGTTCTATATGTGTGCTTTTTCCCCAAACAACGGGCTTACCGATCTTCTTAGTGCATGTGTCCTTCTTTTATCGTCACCGTATTTCACTAGGAAAATAACTCTCTCTCTCTCTACTAGCTCTATGAGGGGCCTATCATCTATATACATCCGATGTATCCATCTTGAATCGATCGACCTATTATCTATAATTATGTACCTAGATAGAGAATGACCGTGAGGACTGTATTCTCTCAGCTAGCTACTCATAGGAATCTTCTCTCACTCGTAGACATGTCGCCTCGTGAAAAAAGAAAGAAAGCAAGCTCCCCGTTGCTCCAAAGAGACCGAAGTATGGAAATCGAGCTTCTCTGTAGATCCATAGAGATGTCCATATATGTATACCCACATGACAGGTACACAGCTGTATGGATTATGTATGTTAGAAAGCAGAACAAGACGCAAAGATAGCCGATAATGTTTCATATATTGGACGGTCTCTACATATCAACATAGAGAGATAGACCTAGACACAACCCTGTTTCTTCAGAGAGAGAGACACCGTTTGACACCTCCCATGCATGCAGACGCAAAATGGGCGACCATGTCTTCATTTATCACTTGAGAGGAGGAGAGAGAGAGAGAGGGAAAAATTCTCTTCAATCCACGCGAACCCGCAAATGAAACAAAGAAGAAGAAGATGAAAGAAAAGTGAAGACAGATGTGTGTGTGTATGGATGAACGCTACACTTCACAAGTGTCTTTACAGGAGAGATGATTTACCATGAAGAGAAGAAGAAGAAGAAGACCATTCTTCTTCTTTTTTTCCGGTAGGTCTTATCGACTTCAGCATCTGTTAGCTTCTTTCCTCTTCAAGCTTCAAAGAATCTCTTGCTGGACGTTTTCTTTCTCTTTTGTTTCTCTTCATTCGTCACCAGCCACACAAGCTCCATGTCTGTTTTCTTCTGCAGACCTCCCAAGAGTGATAGATCTCTTCTACCTATCTATCTATCTTTAATCTATGTCTATCTATCTATCTATCTATATCTATCTATCTATATCTATCTATCTAATTACATGGTGAAAGGGGACAGCTCGCTACGACAGATAGGTCGGTCTCTTTCTCTCTCTCTCTCTCCTCTTTTTCTATTCTTCTCTTTTCCAAAGATGCCATCCATCTATCTCCCTATCTACTATTCTCTCTTACCGTGGAAAGAAAGACTTGGGGAAGAACAGTCCAAACTACGAAGAAAAGAGAAAGGCCTCATCTGTCTCCAAGCTCCCCAGAGATCAAGATTACTGTCGCTTTTCTTTATCACTTCCCGAGCCATAGAGATTCTTTTTTCTTTGTTGAAGCATATGGTTATAGAGAAGAAAGCTTCCAGGGATGTAGGCAAGGAGAACAGCTATGTAAATGAAATAAAGATTCGCCTCGAAATTTAATACATTGGGCATCGGATAGGGATAGTGCGCGAACATGGGAAGCTTCAGAGTGTGGAGACTCTCGAACATACAAAGCACTTCACTTGTTATCCCTATGGGATATAAAAGAGTAAACCCTGATACAAAAAGAGACACATGCAGAGATAGATAAATGTATCTCTACGTACAACAGATAGATGTATATATGTATCTATATACAGGGGAGATAGATATACAAGCGATGCCAAGGGAGGGAGGATAGATACATAGATAGATTAAACACACATTAAAGATAGACAGATAGATAGATCAAAGGAAGATAAATAACGACAGATAGATAGTTCAGACACAGATAGATAGAGGAAAGGTAGGTAGATAGATTGAAGATAGAGAAGCAAACCGATTGAGAGAATAGAGGGATAATACAGAAAGAAATACATACATAGATATACATGTAACTATATGTAATGGAGTGCATGAATAGACAGATAGAGGAGAAGAAGAGAGGTGTGAATGAAGAAGAGAGATGGAGAAGACTTTCGATGGTTACCTGAATATCGAAGCCACTTGAGCGCCATAGGCACTTCTGCTCCTGTCTGTGAAGATGCTGAAGAAGAAGGAGCTTTCTGTCCTTGAGAAAAACAGCGGAGAAACTCCTGGACAATGAAGAAAGGATAGCTGTATGTACACCGGGAAAACCACAGGAGGGGAAGTAGCAAATCAGAAGGCCAGCTTGACTACTGAAGAGGAGAGAGAGGCAAGGGAGAAAATCTTTGAAAGACTTTCCGCCCGCAGAAACGGAAGACAGCCAAAGGAGCAGTTGAGGGTTTATGATGAATGATGTGTAGAGAGAAAAGACAAACGTATCAGTACACACCGACTAGAAAATATCTATCTATCTATCTAGCTTTCTATTTATCTATGTATCTACCTTTGCATCATCTATCTCTCTCTCCTATGTATCAATCTATCATATCTCTACTACCCTTATACATTTCTACCACCAAAGGGAGGAATATCTACGACGATAAATGCCTCTATGTCTATCTGAACAGAGTGCTTAACTCAAGAATGAAGATAGAGAGATAAACCTTCCCCTCTCCCTCCGTAGATGCGGAAATGCACGTATAGGTCGGTTCAATAAGGAAGATGATGCTCGGAGTCATCAGACAAGGTCGTCATCTCTCTCTACATATCTTTCTTAGCCAGCTAGCCATGTAGATCTTTCTCTCCCCTGTCGAGGACGTAGATGCGAAATGCTTGTCTACATGCATGGACAGGCAAGAAAGGAAGACTTCACACCTGTCAAAAAACCATCTATTACACGAACAAGTTGTACGAGAGAAAGCGAAAGAAAGAAAGAAAGCACTGAAAAAACGAAGTGAAGGAGCCAAAGAAAGGAAAGGAAGAAAAAAAGAAAGAAGAGCGCTTTACCGGAAAAGCTCTGCGAGACACCATGCTCCGATGAGAGAGAAGAAAGCGATTGTATTGTATGACGCTGGAATTTGACGAAAGAGGAACAGAACAAGCTGGAGCCTCGAGAAAACCTATAGAGGCAAGCATGCCACCACTCACAAGACTTCTTGTATATATACATAGATCTATCTATCTACCTGTATGTAGAATTCTCAGCTCATAACTGCTCTTAGCTTCAGACAGCGAACTCTTTCCCCTCCTTATGCATCCGTCTTCGTAGAATAGGGTTTTTATCTATTTATTGTATGCCTCTGTATCTATCTGTAAATATCTGTCCCCCCCATCTATCTTCTTCGCCTTCCTCCCCCCCTACTTAGTGCTTCCGGAACATGATGCTGAGAGACGCTATCTCCCATCTGGAGCCTTTCGCACAAGGAAGACGAACGCCTTCATCTATCTATCTATTAGCAGTACAGAGGACTGCCTTCTGCTCTCCCTATGATACACCTGATTGATGTAGAGATCCATCTCGTTTGGAAAGAGAAACAGACTTTCTACAAGTCAAGGAGTAGACACCAGCAACGGGGTAGTTACAAGGGGGGAATAGAGGCACCTCCTTAATGAGGACAAGATGAAGAATGACGGAGAAGAAGTGGAAGAAACAGAAAAAGAAGATAGCCCTGTCTGTATAGCTAGACTGATGTGATAGACGCAAGTAGAAAAGATACAAAAGAGAGAAGGTAGCGAGGGGCTGAGGAGGGGCTGCTGTGAGCCGAGCTCTTCTCGAAGACATGTAAGTGCCAAAAGAAAATTATAAGAGACATGAGGGGAGAGAAGAGGGAGCAGAACAGAAGACAGAGAAGCAGAGGAGGAGAGAGAAGAAAAAGAACGACGGCGAGTATGATTTGTCACAAGAATGAAGTAGAAGAAAACTATTCGGACGTGTCCTGTTCTCTGTACGAATGAGAGATATGAGCTGAATAGGGAGAAAGTCAGACAATACACATCTTATGCGTCCCTACATCAGCCAAAGAGAGTTTGCTTCTCCAAACCCACTAAAGAAAGAGATATACCTAGAGAGGCCTCGCGTGTATCTCCGCACCAAGTCCGGTGTACGTATATACACATACACATTTACATCACCTGAGGGCCTCCTTCACTAGAGTAGTAGGAAAACTCCGTCCGTGCGAAACACGCCAGTCGAGGAGATACTTAAGAAGCCCCCGAGAGGGCTCTATTCCTCGGAAAACTCTACCTGAATGAATGTCGTGACGACTCCACTTCGAACTAGACCAATCATAGCATGAAAGATTTCCATGATTTGCATGCTCTGAGCGATAATTAACGGCCACTCAAGTCGGCGATAGAGGGCTGGAGCACCTCCCCCAGCCATCCATGAGCGTTTCTCGAGACAGTGCTCAAGGAAGAGATAGAAGACGTATGCCCATGCTACTAAGGCAGCTGTGTTGTATAGACAAAGGTAGAGATGGCCTAACAGGGAGAATCCACCCGCGGGCTTGCCCTCTCGCTTGCTTCTGGAGGGTGAAGCGGAGGGATTGCCTGTAGCCGTCGTCGACATGGCGCCGGAGAGACGAATCAATTAAAGCTGTGTGGTACAGAGGAAGAACTGAGAGATTGAAAGAAAGAAAGAAGTCGGTAAGGAAGGAAAACAGCAAGAGGGAGCAGTAAAAAAGTACGGACGGACACCCAAGGCACCGTGTCTCTCACGGTTTGTCGGTCTTGAGGCAGGTGTAGATACACCTGACGGGAAAGGGGACAGTGATGACTGTGAGGGTGGAAAGAAGAACGGAATGGTAACAGGTACGTACAGGAATCACAATACATTCACCGGCGGCTGACGCTGAGACGAAATGCGGTGCGAACGAGATGTTACTACTGAAAGGTAGTTTGCCGCCGAAGAAGAAACAGGATACATTGAAGAGGTCTCTCTACAATGGATGAAACGTCTTTCTTTCTCGGCCGAAAAGCTATGATGCAAGAGGTACACTCAGCTGACTGATTGCTATAGCGCGAAAGATGGAATGTTGTAGAAATACGAGTAACAAAGAGACACCTTCCCGTCTCACGCAATGTCCGAAAAGAAAGAGAGGAAATGAGAAGAATCCTTGGGTCGTGAAAGCTCAGTGCCAGAACAGGAAGCCTTCCTAACCCCAGCTGAGAACGCACCGGTGTGCGAAAACGTCACGAGCCGTCAGCTCCTGTTTAAGTGAACAAGAGAGAAAAACCCGCACCTCCAAGGCGGAACTGATGTAATCCCGATGAGGGAGGGCACGGACTGAGGCGGCGGCCAGTGCTATCTTCTCCGAACAGACATGCGCAGAGAAGAGTGTAAAATTGTGCTATAGTGTGAACTGGAAATCAACCTAAAAGGATTAGATGCACGATGATGCCTACTGCGAGAAGTTGCTAAAGGAACAAGAAGCAGGAAGTGTCGAACATTCGGGTCTAGGCTTGATCTCTATGGTAAAGACACACACGGCCTTGTTCTAGGTCTGCAACTGCCGTAATAGCCGGGCCTTTCTTTATACGAGGCGACCACCTCTCCGCACGACAGTCCGTCCCACCAAGAAGAAAAGAAAAGAGGAAAAGAGTTTCTACACTCCCGAGTTCGCAAGGCACTTCTCCTGACAGTGCGAAGCTAACTCAACGCGTGTCTCCGCGTGAATTTCTCGCGGGGCGCAGGTTGGACGACCTCACGTCGCCTGCGCCCCGCATGTCCACCACCCTCCTCCTCGGCTATTCAGGATCGAACAGTCAACCTCAAGGAGACGGCAGTTAGTGAAGAGTCACAAGGGCAGGTCTCCCAAGGCCTCGAGAGACAAGGAACCGGAGAGACCGGGGCTTGTTCGGTGCTGCCTGCCTGCGATGTGTTTCCAGGGCGGCCGCCCGGGCGGGCAGGGGTGTTGAGAATGCAAGATACTTGTAGAGTGCCGATGATCTATGTGTTTTGCGAGAAAAACGGTCATCGGCCGTAAGAATTGAAGAAGTCACGATTGCATCAAGGACCTGTCTTCAAAGTGGTGGGCTTCCTCAACCTGAGTTTGCCAACAGGTGCTACTCTGAAGGAACCGGCCATGCTGGAAAACGCCGTGGCTCTCTGTGTCCGCCGTGATGGACATCCGTCTATGGATGCGTGAGCAACGCAGTTCGGCTCAACAGAAATTTCTCGACACAGAAGATAATCCTGTGACATTTTAGAGCAAAGGATTTTTCCTTCCCCCCTGTTGTGCGATGTAGCGGA
>NW_027154872.1:0-178 GCF_002600585.1 Cystoisospora suis
GTATATATATATCTATATATATCCCTCTGTGTATACTTGGTTTGAAGTGTAGATACTTTTAGGATGAGCGATTGAGAGAGACTAATCTGCTACATGCTTTAAGATCAACATCTCCATTCTTCTCTCTTCCTCTCTCTGTGTCTCAGCTTCTGTGTAAGTTTGTATCTCTTCTTCTTCT
>NW_027154872.1:221-10553 GCF_002600585.1 Cystoisospora suis
CTTTCATTCTTTCTTTTTCTTTTTTCTTCTTCTCCTCTAGCTTGGAAAGAAATCGAGAGAACATGATTGTCGAGAATCTCACCAAGTCAGAAAAGGGGGGGGGGAGAGAACAAGGGGGAGAGGGGGGAGAACAAGAGAATCGAGGTCAATCGAACGGCACCAGTAAAGGAGGTGTGAAACCTCTTCGAAAGAAAGGTGAGAGTATTGTAAATACTAGGAAGTCTTCTCTCTTTGGATTCTCTAGGAGAGAAGAAATTTCTCTCCTTTTCGAAATGTAATACATACGGGAGATTCCGTCAATCGATCTATCTATCTATCTCTATATCTCTCTCTCTCCCTGTCTCCCTATCTTGTTTTCTCGCTCTTTCTTTCTTTCCTTTCTTTCTCTCATTCTTCCTTTCCTTCTTTTTGTAAGAGTTCGAAACGGGCCTTTCAACGTGTGTGTTGCGGCTTTCTTCTTTCTCATCGTCAGCATTGCCTCTGTATGTATTTCCCGTTCCTGACTAGTCATCGATTCGTCTTTTGAGAGAAGGAGAGACACATAGAGAGATAGATAGATAGATCCATACCTTCAAAGAAAGAAAGAGAAAGTCAGATACAGACATGTCCTCTCTACTTCCCTTCCTTCCTTCTTTTCGATCCAGAATTTTCTTCTTTCATCGTCTTATTCTCTCTTCCCTTCGATCGAGTCATTTCTCTCACCTCTTGTCTCTCTGATTCTTCTTCTTCTTCGTCTTCTCCCTCTTCTTGTTTCTCCCTTTTCTTCCTTCTTTTCTCTCGTTCACTTCGTTCCTCTCCACATCTCTCTTCTCTATCTATCTTTAATCTATCTCTCTTTGTCTGTGTGAAGTCCCCTCTTGGGTTTCTTCGGCTTATCGGGATCAGCAGAAGTCTGAAGCCCAATTTTTCCTCAAGGAATTCGAGGATCTCTATCTCCACAGATTACAAAGAGCAAGAAAGTTGAGAGAAAGATTAAGAGAGTTGAACCTTCAAGAGAATCTTCAGCCGCAGACATGTTCTTCTTTCTCCTCTTCACGTCTCTCTCGTGACGACCGGAGGACAAGTCTCGATGCGTCAGTTAAATCTCCCATCTCTACTAGTGAGGTCCTTTACACTACAACACACGTATCTACAGATCTGGAAAAGAAAGAGAAAGAGAAGCCACATCTACCTCTCTTCTTCAGACCAACTACATAGGCTTCTTTCCTACCTAGAGCAAGGTCGTTCCTCGTGTAGACATTTACTCTGCATATGTATATATATATAGATATATGTGTACATGTCCCTATGTATGTAGAGATCATCTGTGTATGTGTATATGTATAATATGTGTATGTGGAAGTCTTCACGACGATGGTAATGATGTATGAGAATTTGTGAGGTGTATGTACAGCAGGGACCATGTGTGGTGTGTCTCACTATCTCACAGAGGCTCTGAAATCCGAAGCCTCTTTCATACTATACATACATAGAGATATCACACACGGAAATAGATCAACAGACATAACAGCTGTCTCTTTCTCTCCCTATCTCTTTCTCTGTATATATATATATATATGCGTAACTTTATTCATATGTGCTGATAGATATATATCTAGAGAATCATCGGTGTTTATGCAGTCTTTCTCCCTGAAGTTCCACCCCGAGTTTTCGCAGTCTCTCTGTCTATTTCTTTGGTATTCTAGAGAAGAGAGAATTTCTGATCCATGATGGAGATAGGAGGGCGATAGACTTTGCATTTCTCTTCTTTTTCTTCCTCTTCTGTTGCTCTGCTATTCTGTGAGACGATCAACTGTCTCTGCTTTTCTCTTTACAGTTCTGAAATACACCGAACGGTTGAGGTGTATGTACAGTCACTCGTGATCTCCTTGCTCACTCTTAAGGATGGACATTGTCTTTCGAGAGACTTCAGAACTGTCTCTTTCTCGGACATTTCTTTCTTTCTTGTCTCTTTCTTTCACACTCTTTCTTGACGTGCGAATGTCTCTCAGTCTTTCTTGTCTCTTCTCTTTTCTCTATTTAGAAAGAAAGAAATTCCCAATAGCCTTTGAAGAAAAGATCAAGGAAAGAGAAAGATATCTTCGTCTAGGGAGTCACACACAACAGAGAGAGGGCGCAACTAGAGGCGAAGAAGGAATACAAAAGACCCACCAGATTGAGAAGACTTACCTTCCTTATAAAGATAGACATCTCGAAAGTTCAGAGGCGTGGAAGAGAAGAAGAAAGCAGGGAGAGAATGAAGAAAGAAAATCTTCTCTCCAAGTAAGAAGTTGAGAGGATAGAGAAAGACTTCTTCTTCAAAAGCCTCTTCACGAATCTAGGCTGGATGTGTGTTTGACTAGTTCTTCTACTTTATCGTCTTATTCACCTATGAACGGAAGCCTTATATATCTTCTTCTCCTTCCTACTGAAGTGTATATACACATATGCATATGCATCTAGTATCTTGTATGTATGCATGCACGTGCTGCTACTATGAATGGGGAGGTCCAAAGAAATCGACCTAGTGTGTATGCTACGGAGGAATCAAATAGAGCTAGCTAGGTAGCTAGCTAGTTAGCTAGCCAGTTAGCTCCTTACCATCACCATACAATTCAAACGTTCCCCCTATATAGTGTATACGCATGCATCAACATACAAAGGCATCTCTCCATATATACACTTCCATCTGCAATCTCTCATGTTTCCTATCTATCTATCTATCCTAAATCTATCTATCTATCCTAAATCTATCTATCTATCCTAAATCTATCTATCAGAGTTCGCTATACACCTATCCACGGTATGTCCCATCTGCCTGTGAGAGTAGCCTGTGTGAAGAAGAGAAGATATTGGAGTGTATGTACACCATGTCTGTATGCTGTGAATCAGGAGGAGAAATCGAGAAGACATTTATGGCACTTGGAGAGACGCACACAAGAGGAATCTCCGAGTAGTGAAGAAGAACAAGAAGAAGAAAGCTTTCTTATAGACGACCATTTCTCTGACAAAGAGAAAGAAGACTTAAGCAAATATACCACAAGCTTCACTTCAGATCGAGGCGTGCCTTTAAGCAGTCACGCAGCGATGACTCGAGACCCTGGGGGAGATTCGTCTTATACAAGAAATCTCATTGCATCCATCCATCCTTCCGGAGATCTAGGCAATCTTCTTCAAGTTCAAAACACTCTTAAGAAGAAAACGCAGGTATAGATAGAGCGAATTATCGATAGATAGATCGATATACAGACCATGATAGGTGTCGAGTATGTATCTGTATGAAGTCAGCTATCTTTCTATATAACTATGTATGTATGTACATAGGTATATCTACATCTCATCTTCTCTCTCTGTCTGTACGTCTCATTCTGTCTCTATCTACATGCGGAGAGAGAGAATGAGAGGTGTCTATTCATGTATAGACTTTTGTAAATGTATATATAGCTGGCATGTATATAAGAAGACGTAGGAGCAGCCTGCTTAGCTTAGTTGGTAGAGCATCCGCCTAGTAAGCGGAAGGTCGTCGGTTCGACTCCGGCAGTAGGCTATGACTCTATAGTAGCTATATATAGATATCTGTCTATCTGATCTATTATCCTGAGGAGACAGCTACTAAAGAAGGACTAACACGCTTTTCATCATCTTCGGGAAAGAATGAAAGAAAGATTTCTCTCTCCCTCTTTTTATCTTATTCACCTAAATCTCAATCTTCTTCTTGCCATCTGCGCCCTAGCTTGCTGAGGTATAATCCATGTATGGAGGTAGACAGTCTCTCTCGCAATTCGCATGCACTTTCCTATTCATACGCATGCTGAATCTATCTCTAATCTTCTCATCTCTGATCAATCTATCTATCTTCAATCTATCTCTCTCTCTCTATTTGTCTATGTATTCACTCATCTTTCATCTGTCTATCTATCTGTACGTGGTACATGTAAATACGTACACGCTTACCTCCGAGACGTATTTCACCTCTGTATATTTGTGTACTCCTTGCCTCTCTGCATATCTCTACCGACATATATATATATATATATATATACATACCTGTATATACGCACGCGTAGACATTTTTGTATACTTTTGGATGTGTGTTTGGTGGGCTGTTCGTCTGTCTGTCCTTTTTCTTCCTCTTTCTCAAACGCATGCATCCCTGCCATCCATATATGTATAGACACATGTACGTATATATGTGTAGACAGCTGTATCTATGTCTGTAGATCTACATACACATATATAGAGACCTACACAAATGGATACGGACAGGCTCAGATTTCTATACACGACTCGTGTGTACATACAGAAACATCTTAACCCAGCCTAGCCCACCACTCTCTACGCGCGCTATGCATATATATATATATATATATATGCATAAGCATACACATATACATATGTATACATATATATACATATCTATATATAGATATCCATACATATGTGTATATATATATATGTATAGATGGGATTTACATAGGTGCATTGATTTGCTTGTTGTATGTTGTGTGTATGTGTGTAGATCATAATATGCAGTCGAAGCCATTCTCAATTAGCTCAGTATATGGAGGAGATAGAGAGAATGAAAAGACTCTCTCCTCAAAACATTTTCCTCTCTCGCTTGTCGGCTGTTCTCCTAGCCGGGAGAAACAAGCTATGCATACACCCTGTAGGAGTCAGATCTCTTCAGCTTCTCCCTTTAGCTTCTTCTTCTCTAATCTTCTTTTCTTTGTCTTGGCATGCGTTCTCTTTTTCTCCTCATCTTTCTTTCTTTAATTTATCTATCTATCGTTAATCTATCTATCTATCTATCTTCAATCTATCTATCTATCTCTTTGTAGCTCATAAATCTGTAGGTAGTTGGATCTACACGTGGGATTTACGTTTTGTGCGCCGAAATGTGTATGAACTGATCGCTTCGATCTCTCATTGCCAGAGAAGAAGGGGATTCATAACTTCTTTCTCACACTGACTTACATGGCGTGGGTCAGCGGTGTACGTACACCTTGTCCCCTGGTATCTATCTACGCATGCGTATGTATACAAAAACGTAGAGTCGCGTCTATCGTATAAATACTTATAAAGAAGAGTCTGTATATAGAGAGTTAATTAAAGCGAGAGAAAGAGAGACATGTATCATGTGTGGAGCAGCTTTGATCCTTACTATATAGAGCAGAAGTAGAGATCTCCTGTATGTAGCTGCGATTGCGTGTGTATACAGCCCAGGTGTATATACACACATGTAGATAGATATCTTGGCTGATACACACCTCATTGTTCAGAAGTCTCGGGGTCTTTATTTCGGAGTGTCTGCCTATGATACGAAATATCTCCGTTTTTCTTTCTTTCCTATTTCTTTCTTTCTTTCTTTCTCCCTTTCTCTTTTTGTGTAGGAGATATCATCTGAAGCGAGAAGAGAGAGAGAGAAGGGAGAACAAGGAGAGGAAGAAGTGTTATATCAAGATTTAGCTGAAGGCTGTAATCTCTTAGTAGAAAAGAAGAAGTGTCCCCTTTACTCAAATAGAGACCTTCTTACAGATCTCATCCTTGTAAGGAAGGAAAAAGACGAAAAGAAGGAGAAGAGAGAAGGCTTTTCTTTCTTTCTCACTCTTTCTTTCTGTTTTATATAGCTTCTCTTTCTGTTTCTCTTGTAGCAGCCTCATGTCATCGTCGATGGTACGCATTGTGCTTCTTCTCTTTCTTCTTCTTCTTCTCTTTCTTCTTCTTCTTCTTCTTCTCTTTCTTCTTCTTCTTCTTCTTCTTCTTCTCTCTCTTCTCTTCATTTTTCATATACGTACTCTTGAGTTTGCTAGGGACAAGAAGAAAAAGGGCGGAGGAAAGAATCCGTGTAGTCAAATTATCGTTTTCTTCTTCTTCTTTTTCCCCTCCTAGTTCTTTCAGTGTACATACACACCGACAGACATACATGCATGCATACTCATTATAGATACACCTCATGATAGACTTGACTTCTCTTCTTCTTTGTTTTCTTCATTCGTCCTTTTCTGCTTTCAAGATCGAAATTTTCTTAATCATTCATTCTTTTCTTCTTTTTCTTGTTCGGAAAAAAAGTAGCTATGTTCATCTACGCACTTCGTACCTAACCTTCTCTATCGCTCTCTCTCTCTCTCTTTGCTTTCTTCTTTCTTCTTCGCCCTTCTAAGTGGTAGGAGGACTTGTGTTACAAATGCTTCTCATCCATCTTTTCTTTCTTTCTCTAGATTGTCTCCCTTATTTTAATGATATCAAAAGTGAAGAAGAAGAAGAAGGGGAGAGTAAGAAATCTACTTTTTCAAATGAAAGAAACGGTCCTTTCTCACTTGACGTCTAGATTTCCTTCGTTCTTCAGCTGCCTTCTCCTTAAGGCCTGGTGTATGTACACCTCAAAAGTGACATTAGATGAGATTGGTAGGACTTTTCTTTGAAACACATGCTTCTCTAGAGCTCTTTATTTTACGTCTTCTTTCTTTCTTGGAGCCACGCAACCTTTCTTTCTTGTCCCTCTGATGGCATCGCTCCTGTTTCATCGAAGTCTCTTTGTTCTTTCCTCTTTCTCTCTTTCTTTCTTTTTTCTTTTTCTCGTGTAGACGGAGTGTATGAACATCGAAGATCTCAGGACAGCTGGGGACTTTACGTCTGGTGTATGCGCATGTCCCTACTATTCTGCGAAACAGGCAGGCAGAGAAGCAGATGTAAGCCTCTTTCTTTCTTTCTCTCGATTCTTTGTCAGAAAGAGAAGCACAAAAGAAAGCAAATCCGGTCAAGATGATCCGAGAAAGAGAGAGGAAAGAGAGCTAATTATGCAAATATGAATGAAGGTGACAATGGCAACGCCCACTCTCTCTCTCTTGCTTCCTGCTCCATGAATGTGTTGGATGTCTTAAGGGAGTTCGTTAGCTCTTCTCTTTCTCGCCTTTCTCTCCTACCGTTATGCTTGGACTCTTTTCTCTTCGCTAGCTCACGATTCACGTTCTACTTTTGCTTTCGTTTCTTCTTTCTCAAGTGTTTTCGCGCTAGAGAAATCCAACTCCTCTTCTTCTCTCTCAATCCTTTATTGTCAAAAGTCTGTTCATCTCTTCTGAAGGTAAGATCGGTCAAAGAAACCTCTTCGCTTCTTAACGAAAGAAAAGAGAAAGACTTGGAAACGGAAGCAGGAGAGAAAGACTCCTTTCCTCTCTCTTCGTCTTCTTCTTGTTTTCTTCGTGGGAATTTTCTTCTTTCTTTTGATATGTCGATCTCTTTTTCCGCAGGTCCTTCTTGTTCCTACGACGTCACTTCTTTCAGAGCATCATCGACTAGCGCTAGATATCGATGTGGGAGAATCGATTGTGGTCCTGGATGAAGCCCACCATGTTCCCTCCTTCATAGCCAAAACTTGCTCAGCTCTTTTAGAAAGACAGACGGTAAGAAAGAAGGAAGAAGATTTCTTTTTCTCTTGCAGTCATCTTGAGAGAATCCTTCAACACAGTTAAGAAAGAAAGAGACCAAAGAAGATTCTCTCTTCCTCTTCTTCTTTCGCTCGGATTCTCAAGAAGAACAGACGCGATCAAAGTTCAGATAGAGAAATTCCACCTAGAGTGAAAATAGATAGAGTCAGAAGAGATCGAAAGATAGACTAAAGATAGATCAAAGACAGATAGACAGACAGATATACATACATAGATAGATTAAAGATAGATAGACAGACAGATATACATAGATAGATAGATAGATTAAAGATAGATAGACAGTCAGGTATACATAGATAGATAGATAGCTCAAAGACAGATAGACAGACAGATATACATAGATAGATAGATTAAAGACAGATAGACAGACAGATATACATAGATAGATAGATAGATTAAAGACAGATAGACAGACAGATAGATATACAGCTAGATAGATTCTTAGCTCTGCTTTTCGAATTGTAGACATTTCGACTGGGTCTTTTTCTTTCTCTCATTCGCTTGTTTCTTTAGTTTCTTCTTTCTTTATCTTTCTATATGTATATCCATGTGTGCTTTATATTTCAATGTATCGAAACATCAGTGGATAAGTATATAGAGCCGTCTCTGACTGTGTATACACAGCAAGAGGTGCGTAGTATAAATTCAAATAGATACACTCACATCCACACATAGGGATATCTATCTATCTATCTTTAATCTATCTATCTATCTATCTATCTATATCTATCTATATCTATCTATCTATCTTTAATCTATCTATCTATCTATCTTTCTATCTATATCTATCTATCTATCTTTAATCTATCTATCTATCTATCTTTCTATCTATATCTATCTGTATCTTCCTATCTCTTCATAAAGTGGAAATTGGTCTATATGTCTTGCGTATAGATGTAAAGTAACGTAGGCAGCGATGAATATCTTTCTGAGTAGGACTGGGGAGAGCCCCCAAGTTGTTGCTGAGCTTTCTCGTCTTTCTTTTTCT
This sequence comes from Cystoisospora suis, assembly GCF_002600585.1. NCBI lineage: Eukaryota > Apicomplexa > Conoidasida > Eucoccidiorida > Sarcocystidae > Cystoisospora > Cystoisospora suis. Next base: position 8,634 of record NW_027154872.1, read on the forward strand.
TTATATCCAGATGGATAGAAAGGACGTTCTTGACTCACTTCAGAAGAAAAGACTGAAAACGTTCATCCATCTGACATTCTCTTGTTGTTGAGTTATGAAACAACATCCCTCCTCCTCATCCTCCTCTTCAGGGTGTCTCTTCTTTCTTTCTTTCTTTTTCGTTTTCTTTCTCTCTTTCTTTCTCTTTCTTTCTCTCTTTCTCTCTTTCTTTTCTTCTTTCTCAGAAAGTTCTCTCCTTCTTTCTCTCTTCTCGTCTTCCTTTCTTTTCTTTGATGTTTTTTGAGGTGTACGTACACCTGACTTACCTGCAGATACACTCCGTTCACAAGTCTCGCACTGTGACTCACCCCTTCTTTACAAAGTTCTTTCCTTCTTTGTCTCTCTCTTTCCGTCTTCTTCTTTCTTTCTTTTTCATTTTTCTTTCATTCCTTCTTCTTTGTTACATCTGTCTTTGTCTATCGATGTGTTTATTCTTTCAGTTGGAAGATTCGATTTGTACGTTAAGAAACTATTTAGAAAGGTATCGAGATCGCGTGCATGCACGTGTCTGCCATTCCCTAGAGCAACTTCTTCGTTTTAGCCTAACTCTTTATGATGGTCTGAAGAGAATGGAGGAACAAGATGAAGAAGAAGAAATGAGGAAAAAGACATCTCTCAATTCTTCTTTCTTTTCTACATACCAGAAAGTAGAGAAAGAGACATATGAAAAGAAGAAGGATGAAGAAAGAAAAGAGAACTCCGCTAAGGAGAAAGGAGAACGAGAGGATTACTGTTTTTTCTCTTCCTCATCCTCAGGTGTATATACACCTTGTGAATTTCTTCAAGCCATGAACTTAATCCATTTTACCTTCTCTGATCTTGTTACTTTTCTTAGACATCCTCTTATCCAACCTTGTAGAAAGCTCAGAGGCTTCATTCTTTCTCAGAAAGAGAAAAGAAAGAAGCAACTCTCCAAAGCCCATCTCTCATGTCCTCGTCATCCTTCTTCTTCTCGAGACACCTCGCCGCCTTCTCAGATCTCTTTATCTTCTACTTCTTCTCCTTCTCTACACTCTGGTGTATCTCCTGACGTGATAAAGAAAAGTCTTTACAAATCCACACAAAAAATCGAAGAGAACGAGAGAAAGAAAGAAACAGAAGAAAACACGATTAGGTTATCTCAGTGTCATGCCTCCTGTATATACACCTTAAGAGGTTTTCTTGAAGCTTTTCTCATGGCTGGGACGGAAGATCGACTTCTTGTTAGGTTCGCCTGTCACGAAGAAGAAAAGCAAGAAGAAGAAGAAAAGGAGAAGAAAAGGAAGAAAGGAGAAGATGAGAAAGAAAGAGAGCTTGAAGAGAGAAAGGAGAACAAGAAGATGAAGAGTGCAAAAAGAAAGAAATTCTCAGCGGTCCAGGTTATCTGTCTTGATATAGGTGAGTCAAGAGAAAGAAAGAAAGAAAGAAAGAAAGAAAGAAAGAAAGAAAGAAAGAAAGACACGAGGAGAAGAAAAGAAGACGAAGAATGTCTCTTTCTCTATTCTATCCGTGGAAGGAAACGTCCTGCCTTCTTTGGGCTATCTTTCATCTGAGGGTAGAACTTTTCTCTTCTCTTTCTTCATCTTTAACTTGAAGCGCGTCTCTTCTTTTCTCATCGGCTTTGAGTAGACACACCAAGTGTCTACAACACACATGTCTGGCTAGCCAGGTTAACTAGCTATGAACTCTAGCAAAGATAAAAAGATATAGATACATATATATCTACCATGTATATGCCAATATATAATATAAACGAATAGATAGATAGATAGATTTATAGATAGATTTCCATGTGAGGTCATACCTAGTAAATAGCGTCTATGTATACCCTTCTCTCTCTGTATGGATGAAGGGTTTATATCTCCATATATGTATCTGTCTATCTGTATATACGTACATCTA
>NW_027154872.1:10816-11020 GCF_002600585.1 Cystoisospora suis
TATATATATATATATCTGTATCTCTATGTAAAGAAGCAGCGAGACAGCGCCGTTCTTCTTACCCGGGGGCTGAGAAGCGAATGAAGAGAACCCCCGCCCCTCTCCTCGCGTAAAGAAAAATCTTCTTCTTCATAACGATGGGACCTGTGCTAGTAGGAGTAGGAGGAGTAGTGGCAGTCCTAGCCGAAGAAGAAGAAGAGGAAG
>NW_027154872.1:11179-39712 GCF_002600585.1 Cystoisospora suis
TTCTCTCTCTTCTTCTTTCTCTCCTTCCTTCTTCCGCAGGACAAAAATTTCGCTTTCTATGTAAGTTTCCAGGTGTATGTACACCTCAACCCTTTCATGGAAGTTATATAGGCGTAAGCGAAGTAGATAGAAAGATAGATGCATAGATAAAACGAGAGGGAAGAAGAAGAAGAAGAGATGAAAGGAAGAAGAGCAAGAAGTAGAAAGCCTGCGAGGTAGTTGCGGTGACTCCTAGGGATCTAGGAAACATTCTTAGCTTCTAGGTAGAGCAGAATCTGTATATCAGTCATTCGTACCGTATCTACTACAATCTACACGCTTAACGATCTATAGGCCGCTTATGCCTGTGTGATTTAAAACATATATATATATATATATATGTATATATATATATGTATACATATGTACGTGTCTACATGAATACGAGTGTGACATTGTATATGTGCGTATATATGTATATATAGCTATGTATATATGTATTTGTATATGCGTGTATGTGCATGTATGTCCCCTTGTCTTCTTGCCTCTGTCCTTGTCTCTTTCCGTCGCTTTGCGCTTAGAGAAAAGAAAAAGAAGAAAAGGAGAAAGTAGAGGAAGAAGAAAAAAGGGAGAGAGAAAAGAGAAGGAGGAAAGAGGGACTGACGTAACTCGAAGACTCGCCTCGTAGCCATCCTACTCTTCGGTCTTTCTCTCTTTCTTTCTTCATGCATGCGTCTCCATACATACAAGCCTTCGTAATCATACATAGAGACATACATATGCCTACATACATATTCATCCATAGACACATTCATATACCTCCCTCTCTCTTTCTCTTTGCTTTCTTTCCTTCTTTGTTTCTTTCCTCCTTGTTTTCTCCTTTTCTTGTTGACTTTCTTTGAGAAAGAAGAAGAAGAAGAAAGAAAGAGAGAGAGAGAGAGTGAGTGACAGCTCATTCTTTCGTTTCTGTTTCTTGTCTGTGTGTTTGCATGCATGCATGTTATGTTCTTCTTTTCTTCTTTCTTTCTCTGTTTTGCTTTCTTCTTCTTCTTTCTCCTCCTCTTGGTCGATTTTCTTCTTTTCAACAGTAGAGGGGTGCCGCAAGTGCATTCTTATGGGAGGGACGATGACTCCTTCTTCTCGATTCGAGCCTCTTCTCAGGGGAGATCCATCTATCTCTTCTTCTTTTTCCTTTGGAGTTTATCCCTCTTTCCTTGGGGATCACGTCATCTCCCCTGACCGTCTTTTCATTCAGACCCTCTCCAAAACAGGTACTAGTACGACACAGCCACCTCATTATCTAAGCTAGGTCAAGAAATTCTCTCTCTCTCTTTCTTTCTTTCTCTCTTTCTCTGTCTATCTCCGTACCCATTGGCATGAGGCTCGTCCATATCCTTCCTTCTTCCTTTCTTCTCTGTTTCTATCTCGAGCAATGAGCTATCTATCGATCTTCTTTTTTCCTATCGATCTATCTATCTAGCTTGAATCTGCCTACCTACCTACTACCTACCTATCTATCTATCTATCTTGAATCTGCCTACCTACCTACTACCTACCTATCTGTATATATATATATGTATGTACGCAAGCGGGTGTGGCGTAGATCTACCTTTTCTAGCTCTTTCATTTTCTTTTCTTTTTCTTTTCTTTTTCTTCTTTCTCAGTGGAGCCTACGGATAGAAGAAGAAAGAATGAAATAGCAGACTGTATTGTGGTACTCTAAGATAAGGCTCATCAGAGGTGGAGGGGTCCGTACAATTACATGCCATACATGAATAAATAGAGAGATAGAGAGATATGCATCTGCATAAACATGGGCGCATATCTAAACTGTCTCTCTATATGTATATATATATATAGATAATATCTCTCTGTATATACAGATAAGGCTGATAGATTCGACTGTAGCCTTCTCATGGATAAGCTTGCATTCTTCTTTGTCGTGTTTCTTCAGACGTTCATTACTCTTTCTTTCTTCCTTTCTTTCCATCTCTCTCTCTCTCTCTCTATATATATATATATGTCTGTGAGGATCTATATATATCTCCTCTGTGCATGGATCATCTGTATACATTCAGTCTCTGTCTCTGTCTCTCTGTATGTATGTGTAGATATCGATGTATGTGAATCGATTTGCGGTAGGGTGTTGCGGTTCTTCTTTTTCTTTTTCTTTTTAGATTTCTGTTAATTGTTTTGTCTTGTTGCATTTCGCAGGTGGGACTGGGGGACTGCAGGAGGAGGAGTTTGACTTTTCTTTTAGTCAGAGAGGGAGGTTTCACGACCAATACAAAGACATTCTTCATCTTCTTGTTTTGTCTCTTCAACACATTCCTAGAGGAGAAGGAGTCGTCCTCTTTTTCACTTCCTTTTCTCAGCTAAAGGAATTTCGGTCTCTTCTTGTCACACAGGGTACGCTCCCTCCTCGGATAATTCTCTGGCTATATTTATCGATGTATCTTTCGCTAGTCTCTCTATGGATCTATCTTAGATCTATGTATGTATCTATCTTAAACTGTCTGTCTATCGTTAATCTATAGATGTATTGCACCTATCTCAAAAGATGCATATCTCTGTCTACATGCCTGGCTCTCTTCTTCTTCTTGTGTTTCTCTCTGGAAATGTCTATCTTCTTTATGGCGTTTAAACTTCTCTATAGATATCGCTGAGTTCATCCATCTATATAGAATAGACCTATAAGGTGTAGAAATAGAACTTCTTTTCTCTTTTCTGCTTACACACCTTATATGTCTATTGTATATGTATGTCTATGTATAAGTGATAGACAGAGAGAAGAATGAACAGAAACGTTTTACTCAAGACCTCCCAAGCCTAGAGACAAATAGCAGTCATCTACGCCCTACCATCTCTCTCCTTTCCTCTTCTTCTTGTCCCTGTAGTCGCCAGCAGAATGTGGAGATTTATAGCTTGATCCATAGATACAGGTATATACACACGTGTACATACGTGTATACACAGGTCTTGATGTGTCTATGTATCTGGATCTATCGATACGAGGGATAGAAGAAATTGGACGATAGATCTTCTCTTGTTTGAAGGGAGGACGTTTTGGGTGGACAAATGAAAGTTCAAAAGTGAGAAATTTGATTTTTTCTTCACAGTGTACATACACTGTCTACGTTATTCTCAGTCTTATGTAGATAATACAAACATACACATACATCCATACATATAGATAGATATAGATAGATATAGATAGATATAGATAGATAGATAGACAGATAGATAGATACGGTGTTCGTTACTTTTGGAGTTGAGAAAGAAGAAGAGGAAGAGGGGGGTTTACTTCACTTTCTTTTCTTTTCTCTCTTTTGTCTGTCTGTAGAAGGTTCTTCTCTTTTTCTTCCTCTCCAGTCAGAGGGGGATGTCTTAGTCTTTCTTGAGACGCAGCAGCATGCAGAGAGATTTCAAAGAGGAGAAACCCCACGTCATCGATATTCTCGACGTTCTAATTCTTCTTCTTCGCCTTTGGGTGAGGACAAGAAGAAGGAGAAGGAGAAGTCTTCTTCTTTTTCTCTCATGTCTCACAGTATTGTCTAGGTCATAGATTCTATCATCTCTATCCCCTTTGATAGGATCTGTCATTTTCTCTATCCACTTCGATCTTGTTTCTCCGATCTTACTTTTGTTTTGTATCTATCTATTACTCTATATGTATTCAGTCTATCTCTATCTTCCAGCTGCATAGAGAGAGGATGATAAGTCCAGTTAGACATTTCTCTCTTATAGAGTTCAAACAGACGTATAGATTCCCTTGTACATATTCTATTTATATATATATACATATGTATGGAGGTCTTGAAGTATATATGTAAGTATATATATATATAGTATACGTGGGTACGTCTCATGTGTCGTATATTCGTACAGACATAACATCCCTAGTGCAGTTATGCCGTACGGATTTGCTTGTATCACCCGAGGCGCTTTTGGTCTTTTCTTCTTTTCGTCTTTCTTCTCTCTCTTAAGAAACACACTTTTCTCTTTGTACCTGTTAAATCAAGACCTTGAAAAGATGAACTCGCCACCTACATGCATGCAGACATATATACATACATATATCTATATAGAGAGATATCTATATGTAAGTATGAAAGTATGCAGGTATGTGCGTATATATGAGAATGTCTATTGTATAACCTGAAAGAAGGGAATATCCTGATCCCAGCTATGCGCCCTGTATCAAACTGCTTCTCTTTCTTTCTCTCTTTCTCTCTCTATATATGTGTGTATGTATGCATGTCTTCTACGTATATGTGGAAGTAGATAGATAGACATGCGTGAGTGGAGTGTGAGGCATGTGTCCTTTTGCTTTCTTTACAGAAATTGTATGTGGGGAAGGCATGGACGTTTTTACTGCGTATAAAGAAGCTATCAAAAGAGCCTCGAGATCTGACAAAGATCAAACCTCTTCGCAAGAAAGAAAGAAAGAAACGGAGGAGAAACTCTATGAAGAGACGTCCCTCTCCTCTTCTTTCTCTCCTTGTGTAACCCCTACCATCTCTTCTTCTTCTCTCTTTGTAGGACAGTCACGCAGAACAGCGTTGAATGAGAGAGAAGAAGAAGATTTTGCATATCGATCAGAGAAGAATGAGAAAAGAAAGATCTTTCCCAATGAAGTAGAAGAGAAAGAAAGAAGATTCCCAAGAAGTCATTTATCATCCAAGAAGATACGAGCCGTAGTGTTGCTATGTGTCATGAGCGGGAGCTTAAGCGAAGGGGTAAATTTTAATGATAGCTTAGCACGCCTCATTTTCTTGATAGGGCTTCCTTATCCGAATATAAAAGATCCAGAATTCCAGTTAAGATCTTCACATTTCCATCGGCTTATACTCGAGAAACAAAGGGAACAGAAAATAAAAGAAAAGGAAGAAAAAGACGGACAAGAAGTTCGGAAGCAAGAGACTACCTCCTCAAAACTCAAGAGAGGTGTCTATACACCTGGGGAAACAGAGTATGCATTAGGTCATCCACAGACGACCTATTCATCATACGGATTTCTGCAGTGCATGCAGACGATTAACCAGACAATTGGGAGATCGATACGTCATAAAGGAGATTATTCATGTGTCTTCCTGATAGATAGAAGATATAAAGAGAAATCCGTTCAGTCTTGTCTATCCAAATGGATACAAGATTCCTTACATTATTATCAAAATGTCTCTGCTGAAACGTTCAACTGTATATACACCTCAGGAGAACAACAAGGAAAAGGCGAAAAAAGTGAACTAAGGGAAGGAGAAAAAGAAAAAGTTGCACAAAACCTAGAAAGATTCTTTCACAAAATGTCTCTTCTGCACAAAGAAAAAGGGAAGTGAAAATGATCAAGAGAAAGACAAGGAGCTAGGTAGAAATGAAGAAGCAGTCTGTTTCTCTCCTCTATGAAGAGAGCTTCGAACATGATCACTTCTTCTTTCTCTCGAGATTCTCTTCCACACGTACTTAAAAAGCTTATGGAGAGAGGGCAAAAGAGGGAGACCGAAGGAAGGAATCCATCCTTACTCATGTAGAAACCTCTCCAGGCTACATAGAGTGTTCACATGTATATACAGACACGCATGTATATATGTGAAAAGAGAGAGAGAGAAAGATAAACAAAGACAGCCGTAGAAGTAGAGGAGATCGGCTGTGGTTTGTAGCCTGCATGCAACGACGGAAGTAATGCACAATAATTGAGAAGCTCTTTAAGTTATATGATGAATGCATGAGTATTTATACATATATATGCATATGTTCGTAGAGAGGAAGAGAGGAGGAAAAAGAGCGATAAGTGTGTGAAGTTTCCCAGACGTTGAAGTATGAGTCGGCAACGAGACAGTATAAGGAAGGTTAAATGATAAGATTATCATGTGAACTGAGAAAGAAGAGAAGGCCATGGATCGATCCAACCTGAGGGAGTGAAAATGAATGAATGACTGGATCTCAATTGGGCGGAGGAGGACTATTAATGAAGAAAACAACAGAATTCTATGCAGGGCCACATAGCTAACAGATGCGACAGACGAAGTTTCCTTTCTCTAGGTTCTTTCTTTCATCGTGATCTTCAGGGGTGTCCTCGAGTCATGCGGCATGTGTGTGTGAAAAAAGTGAAAGAGTGAGGGAAAAATGGTCGCGTAAGAAATTTGCCTTTTCTCGGAAGTCATCGACTTTTAGTTTCTTGCAAAGAGATGACCTAGTTTGTCTCTTCTTGTATATGAAGCAGAAACATTCTCCCAACCCCTTGACCCTCGGTTACTGTCCTTTCATGCTGAAGAAATATGAGCTCTCCCCGGATCGCCCAATGGCACATTTGGAAAGATCACCGTGAAGAAGAAAGTGAGAGATTCTCTCTGTTCGGACGTAGTGGAGTTTCTCTTGTGTCCTTTTCTCTGCAGCCCAGATCAGAGTGAGATATCGAAACTTCGTGACGGTCGCTGCGTGGCCTGTCGTAGAATGGCACTGTGATGATTGAGAGCATCACAAGTCCCCGAGAATAAAAAGAAATAGCCAAGCACTCTTCGCTTTTTATCCAGACTTTCATACGGTAATCTCTCTCCTATGACCAGTCTATTTCATGGATCGATTCAGAACGACTGTGCTTCTTGAACTCTACTCTATCGCAAGTTAGATCTCTACGGACAACTTATCTACAGTGGAAAGAAATCTTAGCAGGACTGGAAAACAGTAGATGAACTCGCCTGCGTTTGAAGATTTCTTCCATGGCGCGCAAGTATGATGCCGCGATTCCCCGATCCACGATGGAAGAGCACTGGCGAAGTTACTGAGTGAATATTCCTATACGGGGACATGACGATGAACATTCCTGCATACAATGAAGTTTCAGATCGGTCTAACGAGAGAAAGAGACGGTGACTAGTACCGAAGAAACAAAACTGACGGGGTCGCACTCATCCGAAGTCAGGCCACGAACGAATGTTTCTATTGAAGACAAGAAAGACTACATTCATTGCATCGACTCTTTCTGATCTGAAATAGCCATTCCGCTCTCCTCGTCTCCTGACCTACGAAGGGTGTTTTCTCTTCAGAATGTCAGCGTCAGTAACTCGATTGATGGCTTGAACAAAAGAACACCTTGGTGGGGACGTGCCTCTCAAGGAATCGTATCAAGATTCACAAGGAGCTTCTCTCTCTCCTCGTGAGTGTCTCTTCCCCAAGTCGGCAGCGGTCGCGTGTTGCGGTGCATGAACAACATCTTCACCCCCTCCGGCAATCTTGCTTGGGCGAGACAGCCCCGGACGGTCCTGAATAGCCGGACGTGGGTAGGGTTTATGCCCCAGGGATCACACCGTTGTCGCCTTGACAAGGCCGGGGGGGGCTTCCGTGTAGGAAGAACCGCCAAGCCCCAACACCGCCTGCTGTGAACGGCGTCTCTTTTTCGCTTCTCTGTAAGTTCGTCGCAAACAACACGGACGGAGGCGCAGAGGGGGGTCTGGGGGGAGAGGAGAGACAGGTTTCTCAAACGTGTGTCTCGGACAGCAGCTGGTGGGCGTCAGATGCGTGTTCAGTTGGTTTTTTTTCTTTCAGACGTTGTAATAAGGTGTTTGGTATCGTCGCCTCTTCTTGCTTCTTGAGACAGGCGCGCCGTATTGCTGGTTCGAGGAGATCAGCGGGAATGTTTTGACTGACTAGTGCTGTTGTGCCCGAGGTATTTATCACAGTGAATCTATCAACATGGCGACGAAGATCCATCGGCTAGGACTGGGTGTTGCAGTTGTTGGTTTGGGTCTGTTAACGGCAGGAGAGATGAATCCCCTGCTTCTAGTCCAAGGTTTACGGGAACATGGATCGTCGTCGTCGTCCTCGTTGAATGTCAACCAGAAAGACTTAGAGACGCCTGTCTCATTTGTTGGCGAAGGTGACTCTCAGGTTCTAACAGGTACATCCGGGAATGCAGCAGAACCTCAAGTGAGCGAATACATTCTCAAGGAGCGAGCGAACGTCCCCTCTGGATCGTGGCTATGCAGAACGTCTGAGTTAGGAAAAGGATGTGGCAAGAGAGGATATTACGATGGTCAACGTGTATGGGCTAATGCTATATGTCCGTCGGGGAGTTGTTGCAGTAGAACAGCATGTTCTTTTCAGACCGGATGCGGGAATCTATGTTCCGATGGGTTACTAACATGTGGCTCATCGCTCATGTACAGATCCGAGTTTAGCTACGGAGCATGTGCTTGCTCTTTTCTCGGATATGCTTGTGACGCGAATGCGAAGTGCGTTGACCTACATGGTGCTGGAGGTGGGTCGTACTGTGTATGTAAAGAAGGGTTCACTGGGGATGGCAAAACTTGCACATCCACATCCGGATCGCCGTCTCCTAGAACAACTGACATGCGTTTTGGAGATATCAAAGATGCTTTGCGAAGTCCATGTCTTCAAAAGCCCTGTGGCGAAGGCAAGTGTGTTGAAACAGGAGATAGAACGAGGCCTTATGAATGCAAGTGCCCTGAGAGTTATGTTAGACTAAGCGGGACGACCAAAGAAACATGCTTGCCGCTGCCAAACGGGAAGGCTACCACCCTCGAGTTCCCCTCAGACAGCGGTATGTTTTCACATAAGCTGACGCCTTTGAAGTTTTCATTTTCCCCGCTTTCTGGGCCGAGGTAAATGGGAGAGGCGAGTGTGCGCCGGAATCCGTGTTGCCGCCGTCATCAGAAGCAGACATGAAGAGATCTCTCGGTTTCCGTAAGGTTTAGTCCAAGGAACAACAAAAAAAGAAGTGAAGATGATAATGCAGTTTTCTTGGAATGGTTTTTATTTGCAAAGTCCGGTAGAATCGAGAAGTCTGTTCTGTGTCAATCGGGTAGTAAATTCTGTGTGGATGTGTGGGTTAGCTACTTGTTCCATGCATGTAGGGAAACGGACATGGCTGTTTGTTCGTGGGGCATGATTCAGTGTGGATTGGGTGATGGGGTTCGAAGATCAGCGTGTGGAGTCGATCTCTTTGAAGTTTCAAGGCAGTTCAAAAAGGGGAGAGCTCGCGTACTCATTACCGGTACGTGATTCGCTGTTCTGCTGTACGTGGAACATGTTTTTTGTTGCGTGGGTGAGATGGATTTTGGCGTGAGATCCGTTGTAACGACATTCAAATGATGTAAGCTCTCTTTCTTCTACGCCTGGGTCACTCGAAATTGAGGTAGGGGCACGTGCCTATCCAGCGTTCATTCACACACTCATTTGCTGCAAGAGGAGGACAGGTAGGCAGGCACCGGGAAAGAGCAGTAACGAGAGGAGGGATGATCTTTCTGCCAAGACTCCGCTCGTATAAAGGATTAACCTCGGGTAGCGGTGGACGTACCTTTCGTCCGCTGGTCTTCGCAACAGCAACACTGCCCCAGATCCGCGTGAAACCACCAAGCCGTAGCGGTCCATAAGATTTCTTGGGAATCTGTTCGGCACGGTCTAAGGCCTTTAGTGCGTTTCAGTTGTTGTTTCACAATGCGGTGGGTGGGGACTGAGGGTCGCTTTACACGGCTAGCAGATGTCGCCGCACTCGTGGCACCATCCTCTTGACGCCTCAGGCACTGTTGAACACTTCACGAACTATGCACTTCAGTGGTTTCGCTGCTGACTAGTAGAGCCAAGCACATATGCCAAGATCTCTGGGTTCATTCGTCCTGCTGCTGACTCAGAGAGCCGGCGGTTCCCGACTTACTTGTTGTGCAGAAACGTTTTCAAGCACAGAAATCAGGATCTCTGTCATGGTGGAGCGGAGACAAACGAGTCTCATCACATCTCCAGAGTGACGCAGGACTGTCAGGTCACCTCACGACGTAGCGTGGTGTAATTGTAGAGAGGTCGAATGTTTGTAGTAAGTACTCTCCGAGAAGATTTCTTCGAGGATGTCTCGTGCTATCCATTTGGGGTGGTAGCAAACTGTCGAAACTGGAGAATATCTAGGGGGCTGGCCTCGATCTAAAGCTCCTTTTATTTTCCTGGCACGGAAAGTAGGTAGTGTTTATTTGTGGAAAGGTGTACAGAGTTTTTTTCCATGTTCCTCCCTTAGACTAGGAGTGTTTCAGACCCGAGTGAGCCAAGGTATAAGCATTTCGCCTGGCGCCGAGAGTGTTAGAATGTGCGAAGCCTCCTTAGTGTTGCTGTTGATGACGGAGGTCAGGAGCTGAACTGACAACAAAGAGTGGTGAGGTACAAGGACCGAGGGCGTTAGAGCTGTGGCAAGAACGACTAGTTACTTCTAAACGTATTGCTTAATACGATGGGTCCAGGCCACTCTACCTAGACAAGCCTACCCAGAAAGCTGGGCTCATCACTGTCCAGGCCACTCTACCTAGACAAGCCTACCCAGAAAGCTGGGCTCATCACTGTCCAGGGCACTCTACCTAGACAAGCCTACCCAGAAAGCTGGGCTCATCACTCTAGACCCCCTCGATTCTTCTTTTGTAACAGAGTGCTGACATCTTCGTGTTTCCGAGGTAAAACAGGCAACGAATCTCTTCTGTCTTGTCGAACAGGTCGACCCACAGTCCTGGGAGGACACGCATGAACTTTCTAAGTCTCTCTTTTGCGTAGAGAGACGTAGAAAAGTGCATGAGGCTGTCACACCATGTGGCTGTTCAGCACAGAATGACCTCCTACAACTTGTGAGCCGGCCAGGTATCCCGGGATTCTGTGGTTGTTGTCTCTCAGTTTACTGCAGCGAGGCTTGGGGTGGATGCACAAAGCGGGCTATGACAACTCGACTTCCAGACCTACTTCAAGATTGATCGTTGTCTTGCTTTGTGTTTCATCGAAGAGGGTTCTTCTGGTTCTCGTGTATAGCAAACTCCTCCTCTGACTTCTCAACTTGCTGGACTTAGGCTAATTTCTGTCTTGCTCATTCTGTTGGCTACGCCACTTCGATCTCTCTGTGTCGGTGCGCCTTGGAGGGGATACCGTTGAAGAGGATCCAATCACGCAGGAACTCGCCAAGCTCAAAGACAAAGAATCCAAGAAAGATCACTTCAAAAGAGACGCTCTTTTTAAGCACTTATCATATCTGCATGACTGATCCTGATTCAACTCAGGAGGTTTGCCGGCTTCTAGCAGAACAGATATCTCCTGGAAAATTCCATTCACGCCCGATTTTCCCTCAGAGCGCATCAAGAGGCCATCGACCGTTGTGACCATTGACTCTTTGTTCTTCAGTCATGCTCCAAACTTTTCTCTCGTTGCCTTCGTTGCTTTCGTCCAGCTGTTTCAAATGGCGGAGCAGCCGAGGGAATTTCCTCATCTCGCCATTTCTATGATCTCCACTTCACCTACGGAGGGTAGTCAAACCAACAAGCCACTTCTGCATGCAGCAAGCAAAAAGAACCATGTGCTGAATGTTTTCTAGACTTTCTCTTTCTGCTGTGCTCGAAGAGTTTCTCCACGGCTTGAAGTTGGGGCTTTCTTGGTTGCCTGCTCCCTTTCTTACCTCTCTTGCAACGAAATTCGTTCCTTGAGACTCCCTGGAGAGACATCCCTTAAGGTTCTCGCTCTTGTTTCTCTATCGCTGGCTTTTCCGTGAATGACTGCGTTTTGCCTTTTTGGGCTGTATGGAGTTTCGGGCATGCAATCGGAGATTTTGCTTCTTTTCAACTTCCTCCGGACCGCGTAAGATTGTCCTTTGTTACTCAAGATGACTCACTAAAGTTCTTCTCAGTGGGAGATGCCCCTTGTCCTTTTCTCTCCCACCGAAGCCTTTGGCTCAACGGGACGTCTGTAGATGCAGGCAGTTTCATCGTTTACGTGTTGTCGAGATCACCGTTCTACCAGTGACCTTTCTGATACCTTCATTTCTCCCAGCTTTTCTTTCTTTTCATCCAGAAGTTCGTATTTGTCTCTTCTTTTCTACCTGTCACTACATGAAGAAGATCTAAGTTAATTCCCTGTACCGTCAGACCACCATGACATCTGGACAGACGTCGCCATCTTTGGAGAAGAATTCTCCTTCTTCTTCGATCCGTTCTTACCCTCGTGGTAGAATTCCTGTCCCCCCTCCTCTCTATAAGAAAGTTGTAGGTGAACCTCCCCCTTCTCTTTTACCGTCTTCTTCCTCTTCTTCATCTTCTTTAGTTTCGCAGGGTCCCAATGCTGTTTCTTCGGTAAAGAAAGATGCAAAAGACCCGTCAGCAGCAGATGGAAGTGTTGTCGCAGCAGGAGAAAGAGGCGGAAGAGAGAATTTGACGTCTTCGTCTCTTGCTTCTCGCTTAAAGTTAAACTCCTGTCAGCTTTCTCTCTTGCATGCAAAGAAGGCTTTCCCCATCCCTTCGTCTCTTCCTTCTATATCTTTAGATCAGAGAAACTATACTCAAGCACTCTGTCATATCATAACACGAGATTACTATCCCGATCTCCCGCTGCTTCAACTCCTCACTCAGCTTCTTGAGGTGAGAAAAAATACATAAAGATACAAGGCTTTACCCATCGTAAAGGAGAAAAGACGATCGATCCCCTGGCTTTCTCTTGTTAAACTACGCGCACTGATATATATTTATCTATATAGATATGTGGAGATATGGATATACATTTACATGGGGAATTAGAATTCCTAACATGGCGTTGTTTATGTAGAGAGGTGTCTGCGTGCATAGTCATTCAAGAAGTGTGTGTATGGGTATCTTTGTATGCTATATATATATATATGTATATATCAGTAGCTTACATTTCTGTATATATTCATATGAAGTGTAAGCTCTTGTGTGTGTTCGCTCTCAGGTAGATAAAAGACGATTTCTTCTTCTCCGTGTATGCCATCTGTCTACACCTCCAAGTTCATCACTCTAGGTATCGAGCTCTCTATTCTATATCTACGTCTAGATACCTATATATATATATGTGTATATATGTATATGTATGTAGAAGTGACACACGAATGAAGGTGCACAAGGGAGAGAAGATAAGGCATGTCGACAAAAATGACGAGGCTTTCAGAAAGAACGCTTGGAGGCTCAGGTCTCGTCTCTCACTTCAAGAGACAGGAGAATATTCGACATGTATATACTTATATATATGCTTATATATACATCTCTATATGCTTATGTGGATACATTCTGTCGATGTGTTGTTTGAAGGCAGAGAGAAGGAAAGATCTTTATACAGCGGAAGTTTTACTTGAGAGAATACGTGAAGTGACCCCGGCAAGTATTCTCAATCGACAAGGGACCGGCTCGACACGTCATGAAAGAGAGGATTATGACGACATAGCCAACGGAAGACATTTTGTCTTCTCGTCGTCTTCTTATCCTTCTTCGGATAGCTGTTTGAGAAGAACCTCCTTCTCTCCTTCTGTTCCTCATACACCCATCCATAGAGAAGAAACTTCTTCTTCTGCTTTTTTGAGAAAGGCAAGACCTGTGGAAGTAAAGCAAGAGAGGAAGAACGAGAGAGGAGAAGAAGAGGAAAGAGGGGAGAATCTTATCATGATTGAATCGTCTTCTTCAGATGGTGGAGAAGAAAAAGAAGAGAAGAGACGAGAGCGGAAAAGAACAAGAAGAAGAGAAAGAACGACAGAGAAAAGTGGTAGAGAAGATGATCATGAAGCGGGCAAAGAAGAGGAGGATGGCAAGGCTGAAGAGGAAGAAGAGAAAGAGAAGAGGGGTGTATATGACAAATCACTCTCTTCAAGAAGGGAAGAAAGAAGACATCGATCTATAGATACGAAGGAGACGGCGCATGCAGAAACAAGCCCGAATCTTGTCAGTCCACACAGAACGAGAGAGAAAAGCACACACGACGAAGGACAACATGTCGATGGTCCCCCCCCCGAAGATCTCGGAGAAGAGGAAGAAGACCTTTCGAGTGAAGCTGAGCGAAATAAGAAGGAGATCCAATCTTCAAGTTTAAAACGTTCATCTCCTTATGTCGGGGCTTCTTCTAATGAAGAGGATGCGACTTCTCCATCCGAAACAAGACGAGAAAGAAGAAAGAAAAGCACATCTCCACCCTCTCCTTCCCCCCCCCCTTCACCCACTCCATCTCTCTCTTCTTCTTCTTCTCCCTCTCTTCCTCTTCTCTCTTCTTCTTCTTCATGGAGAAAATCGTCTCGAGATCTGCATCTGGCTGTTCCTCTCCCAAATGGAAAGAAAGGCCTGTATCACCGTGTTAAGACAGAGCTGCGATTAGATCCATTTCTTCGTCGGTATATGAGCGAAGACACAAGAAGCTTCTTCGACATTATCGCCAAAGAGAAAGCGGAGAAGGAGGAAGAACAAAGATGGATAGGAGAAACTCAAGAAAGACACAATGCTCGCATGGTGGAGATCCAGAAGAAAACGATTCAGGGTGAACAGGCGAAAGGACAGCTCGCTGTAGGATTTCTAGCCACCAGAAATAATCTCTTCTATCCCAATTTCGATACCCTAGAATCTCACAGACAACCTTATGAGTAAGTCACTTCTATACAAAAGATCTCGAAGAAATAGACATCCATCCGTCGTTAATCTACCTATCTTCAATCTACTTATCTATCTATCTATATCTATCTATCTATATATCTATGTAGGTGTATCTGTGAGTATGCGGAAGTATTGGAATAGAGGACTTAGGATATACATATGCAGAGGCGTAAGGAGTGGATGGCAATATGGAGAGAGCTTGATAGCTAGATAGATGGATAGAGAGATAGATATTTCAAAGATAGATAGACTAAATATAGATAGATTAAGGATAGATAGCCGTGGGTGAATCTTCCGGTAGACGATTGCAGTTACGGACGTGCAACATAAGAGTAGGTCTTGGATGATACTGTGGATAGATTTACGTCTATATATAGATACAGATGGATAGATTGGCAGGAGTAAGTGTGATATGCAGGCAGTATGAATGTACATCTAAATATCTGTATGTGTAAGTGTTGAATGGGGTGGAAAGGTCAGCGGAGGAAAGGAGGGATGGAGGTGTACGTACACCGGAGATTTTTGTTTGTGTCTACCTCTTGTGTCATAGATCATAGGGGGGCTGTAATCTCATAAAATAGTGACTCGGCATGTATGTATGTATGTATGTGCCCGTAGATGCCCGTACTCGTATATACACATACCTGTATGCATATGTGTCGATACATGTCTATATATATATATTTATATCAGTATGTATGTCGAGAAGTGTATACGCGTGTATATCTTTATATGTTTGATATCCATGTGTATCTGTGTGTAAGTGTAAGTCATATACCTAGCTGAGATATTCAGAGAAGCGCACCTTCATCCTCTTTTCTTCTCTCTCTCTCTGTCTGTGTATGCTGCCCTCTTCTCTTCTCTGAATCTTCGCCCCTTCCTCCTCTCTCTCTCTCTCTACGTCTCTCTCCCTCTCTCTATCTCCTTCGCCTCTTCTTCTAGACCGAGTAGAAGAAGCGGAGAGATTGTGAATGTGAATACTCGATACACGTCATCCGAGAGAGAGCAGCACCATTCGATGTATTCTCTTCAACTAGAGAAGGCGGCGCAACTAGCGCCGACGGAAGAACAGAGAAGAGCCTTGGAAGAAGCTTCTGCTGTAGTGTGGGATTCTAAGCTCATTCGAGAGAGGAGAGATCGCGAAGAAGAAGAAAAACTGAAGAAAGCCTCCGAACAATCTATACTTATACCTGGAGCAGTTACGGGATATACACATACAGTCGATTTGAGCTCTCAGAGTCTCCCCGTTAACTCACATCATCCTTCACAGCAAGGCCCAGCACTACCTAAAACGACAAGTAGAACAGCCATTAGCCTTCAAACGTCAAAACATCTTTCTTCTATCGATCAGCAAGCTCAGGTGTCTGTCCCGACAAGGCAAGATGGGGCTCAGGGGGAGGGGGTGACTCCTGTCTGTCCTCCTCCTGTCGTTACATGGAGTAAGAACAACAACCGGAGATTATACATATGGATAGATATATCTATCTATCTATATATCTATATATATATATATCTATCTATATATATATATCTATATATCTATATATCTATCTATATCTATCTATCTATATATCTATATATATATATATGTATTCTTCTCTACAGGAGTGTGATGCCTGTTTCCGTGCTAGATCTTCTCATTTCTGTCAGGAGTCTGAATGTCCATCTTGCTTTTCTTTGCTCTCATGGCAAGACTCTTGGCAAGTCCATTCTTCTCTTTTTCTAGCATAGTATCGCATCACGATGTACTTGTCTAGACACTGTATCATAACATATATATATATATATGTATGTGATTTGTATATCTGCTCTCGTAGTACCTCGATGTACGGACATGGACTACTGCCTTTTTCTGAGAAACTTCCAGTGCTATCTGTTGACTAAAGATGTGGATGCCTTCTTTCTCATTTTTCTTCTTTTTCTACTTTATCTCTGAGACTCTTTTGCTTTAATAGTCAGTATTCTTCTCTCTGCTTGTCTGTATGGATGTGTGTGTGTATGAAGATGTATGTACGGTGCATGTGTGCATGAGTAACCATTCTGGGTCATGTACATTCTTTCTATATCCTTTCTTTCCCCTCCATCTATCTATCTATCTTTCTCTATCGTTTTTCCATCTATGTATTTATTTCTCCTTTTTCTTTCTTTCTATCTTCCTTTTTGTCCTCCACTAGGAGATCTGTTGAGCACCCCAGCACGTCTTCAAGCAGGAAGTTCTTCGACGCCTTTTCTTAATTCATCTATCTTCGAGCCTTGTCCTGTCAGCCAGACTTTTTCTTCTTCGTTGATCACTCATGGAGGAGGAGGAGGAGATTCTTCTGTAATGTTATCTAGCCAACTTTTAGCAAACTCAATCAACCTTGCAACTTTCAAAATGCCTGATCCTCTCCCAAGAGAGAAAGCTCTCTCTCGTCTACAGGACCGAGCTTCCTCTCGTATACAGGAACAACAATCGAGACGTCGCCAACAGACCTTACTCTATGGTCCTCATGGGGCTTATATACGGAGAAATCTTCATGAGAAACGAGCTGCAGCTCAGGCAGCGTCAGTTGTATTAAGAGGGGGGAAGAGATTCAAAAGCAGTAGCTCTTCGACATGTTCTCTTTCTTCGAGTATCTCCCCAGGAGGAGGGGGAAGTTGTTCCATAGAGAAAAGAATGAAGAAAATGATGGCTTCGAAGGATGATAAGGGAGACAGTAGACAATGTCTCTTCTTATCCCAGAATAGGGGGGGGGATTATAACCGTGTAAGCGAAGGAGTCCGAGAAATTTGTCATCTTGCTGGTCTTACACAGTCGTCAAGTGGGGGTCTCTTTAAGAGGAAAGGAGGTAAGGAAAGCAACAAAGAGATGAGAAGAATAGGATCTCTTTTCATACATAAGGCGATTCTACAAAGGGAAAGGATGATCTCTTGGGGTGATCTATGCAGATGTGTGTGGAGGCACTCCAAAGCTTTCATACGGAAGATCATGTACTACACCTAGTTACTTATGTCAAGATCTTCTCTTGTTCGAACTTCTGATCTGCTCTTGTCGTGTTGACCTCTACATCAGCGTCTTCCCTGTTTTCTTACTATAGAATGGTTATTATCTGCCCTCCCTTCATGAGGAATCTGTTAGTGTATATCACGATAGTCTGGTGACTTCTGTCTATTCGATTTTTGGCTATGTGTCTGACAGATAGCAGGAGTGATTCTCTGTAGCGCTATTGACGTGTTGTTTCCGTGTAAGGAACGATCAGGCCTCTGTTTTTCTCCTTTTTGTCTGTCTTGTCTCCTCAGGTAGCCGGTGCTCTTCTTCGGTCGCCTCGTCCCATGCAAGCCGAAGTAGTCGGCTTTCTCTTTCTATCCCGAATGTGAAAGTCAGAGAAAAGTCGAAAGAACAAGCAGGTGGTTTAGGTGCGGAGGATGATCTTCCAAATGATGCCAGGTGTACAGATGGTTTGTTATAAAGAGAAGTTGATATGAGGGCTAACTAATGTTTCGTGGACATTCTATGCGGCCCACCCTCGACCGTGTGAAGACCGCTTTCCTTGTCAGTCATGATTCAACAGAGTTGATAAAGCAGATCTGATGGTGCTGTGTACGCCTGTGAACCAACTCATCGTAGAAAGTTGCTCATAAGGTCCATCCCGCTGAACTTTTTTTGATGAGAACAACTTCTCTCAAATGCTCTAGGACTTGTCGGTAGTGGTTCGCAAGGAAGAACGCCGCCGCGTTTTTGAGACAGGACGGGAGTGGCCGCTTCAGGAGAGAGTCCGAGTTAGATTGCCTGCAACACCCGTTCGAAAACTGTTTAGGGATGACGAGATTCAGCGGCGTATGGTGCGGTTGCTGAGATGGCTGTACTGAGAAGACACAAGGGTTCCGGCAGGGGCAGCAAGAGTTTAGATTCAACGTAGTTATATGATACCTTGTTGTCCGCGGTAGTGCGGTCACCTAACTGACAAGGGCAGCTCATAAAGGGCGCTGTTTGGAACAAACTCTCCGGTACGGGCGGAGGGATGATTTCCCGCAGCAATCCGAACGGGTCTGCGGTGTCGGACTGAAAGACCGGGATTCTTCGGCGAAATACTCAATAGTCATGATGCAGCTAGTGTTGCAGACATGAGCCAGCTTTGTCGTAGTCTCAGCACAGGAAGTGACTGACGTACGAAGAGGGGGAGCGTAAAGCTGAAGACGGGGGGCCTCTCACCCGTGCACAGGAGCATCGAAGAAACAACTGAAGAGTACGAAGGAAGGCCGTGTGATGTTGAGCCCCCGGGAGGCTTCTTCTTCAACGGGATGGATCAAGTCTGCACTCGCGGGGGCTCCCGACACGGATGTGTCCGAAGGATGAACGTCTTCAAGAACCACGGAGGAGAGACTGGCAGTGTCTCAATATTGTCAACAGCCCGAGACCGGTAGAGGACGGCTCTCAGAGGTTTTTTGCCCGATGCTACTTAGGCCAGGAGCACGAGGCGTACTTATGTTGCAGTATAATTCAGCTGGCGTCTGCACTTAGATAAAAGCGTAAAAAAAGTCGTGCCACGATCCTACTCTATATGATTTGAGAAGGCAGTACACATTCGCCCATGTCAGTCGTCCCCGGTGAGCTGCGCAACTCTGCATTCCGCATTGTCTTGGAGTCATAGCGTGGGACCAGTCCGATGCTTTGTTACCAGCGTTCAGCCTTCAGCTTGTCGAGTAAAAGAGCAGTCTTTTTCCGGTGTCCTTTATTTCAAGCCAAGTGTCACCTAGGATGCTAGTGCGGCACGCTGAGAAATGCCGCTTGGGGGAAGTGCGATCTCCTACCTGTGGCGCAGTGCAGAGGCGGGTGAGCTTCTGAAGCCGAACCGGGTGGGGATCAGATTCGACGAAGGGTACCAAAGATTTGGCTCTGGGAGCTTCGTTTGTGCCTTGGGAGGAATACGAGGTCGGAGAACTCGCCGGGCCACTGCCCTTCGTTGATCACTGAGGCGACGCTCCAGTCCGGTCTCATGATGGCATGTCGCGCGAGCTAGACTGCCACCTGCGCCACAACGCCAGACGCGATAGGCAAGGTGGGAGACTTGCGGATCAAAGAACCCTTTCGTTCTACTTCCCTAGTCTAAATGAATGGGGGCGGTCTGCACATCTCTCTAGAGGCCAACAGGGACGCAACTTTGAGCTGACACTTACAAATTTCCCGTGGTTTCTTTCAGCTTGTTCTACAGTTGTCTATAAGACAGGTATTCAATATTGCGACACTGGGTTTTTATAATGGCACGCGGCTGCGCTGTTCTCTTGCTCTTGGCAGTCTGCGCCCAGGCGGCTGCAGCAGCTAACACACCCTATGAGTACGGCAACTTCCTGGAGGCCCTGACTCGGTCGAACAGCAGCAAAATGATGGAGCAGATGGCTCAGAGCCTCATGGCGACTCCGAATGAAGGCATGAAGATGATGGAACGCGCATTCAGTAGCATGATCGACCCGGCTTCAGTGCAGTCATTCATCAACGAGGCCAACAGAGGCGCGAGCCAGTTCTTCAACCCAATCCAGGCCCTCTTTAGCACCTCCCAGTTCCAAAACCGCGAGACTGAAGGTGCTCCTGAAGGCGCGGTGACCGAGTCCACTCCTCAGCGTGTGTTCCCCTTCTTTTTCCCCTTCACTGGTGCCCCTCCCGCAGCCAAATTCGGCCCACGCTACGAATTCCACGACCATATCTACGAGTGCGGTGGGAGACCCTGCGATGAAACTTTCTCCATTTCACACTCCTACTCGCATTCACATTCCGTCTCCCGGGAAGACTAAGCAAGTGAAGGTGGAACATTCGGTTGGTATACGCGGCTACAAGGGTGTCAGACTCGGGCATACATGAGCGTGTCGTGCCAGTTTCCTTCCCCTGTTGCTGCGAGACAGGTATTCTCGAGTGATTGTGAAGAACGCAGTCCAAGAGTTTTTTTTTAACCCTCCTTACACCTGCGCTTCACGGCACCGCAGGACTGGAACACCCGCGTAAGGAGCCTGTCATTGACGGTTGTCCTAGGAATCGCTCATTTGCGGTCTCACACACTGCACACTGCCTTGGTCTGCGTTCGGACAGTAGAGTGACGGTCCCGCTTTACCCTAGACAGCCAGCGAGCTGGCCGTATGGCTCTCAACTCCAGCTTCTCACACGGCAGCTCCCTCGGTGCGCGATGGTTAAACTAGCAGCGACCTGGGCTTGTTCCCAGTCTTGTAGTGCTGGCTGAGACCAGTGAAGATCACGACATCCGTGACCGATCGAGCAGCAGTAGGTTGAATGATAGTTGCCGCGCGACCAACACCAGGAGAGGCCACCAAGGAACTGCGAACAGTGTTCAAGGCCACGAATGCGTCGTCTAGAACTGCGAGTGAGGCAGAACCTTCTCCTCAACTAGTTTTACGCATAGCGACCGCCGTTCTTTTGTTGTCGACGTTGAGCACAACCCAATGTTTCGGTGGGCGAGAGGTGAGGAACTCAATCGTCCACGTTCCCCGCACTCTTTGGCGGCGTTTATCGCACAGGGAGGTGTCTTTCAACAGTGTCGGCCTACTTGACAGGCCTGTCTTGCCTGCTGCGCCTCCTGCTTTCTGGGGGCATGGTCACTTTGCTCTACCAGGGGCTCCCGCTCGTGGCGTCAGATTCTTCTGCACGACCGCACCGTCGGGTTACTGGTTGCCGGTTGGTAGACAGGCTCAACTGGCAAGCGAACAAGTTCACAGTTGCGTGCTCCAGCTTGTCACGCCCTGTGTCAGGGTGAGACAGCTGTAGCGTGGGACCTCCGCTGTTCTTCGTGTGCCCCAGGCTGGTGGTACCGGAGATCACCCCCATTCCTTCAAATTTACCGTCCCCCTGCAGTGTCGAGCTCAAGCTGGCAACCCGGAGACGCCTCAGCCGGCACACTCCCGACTTAGACGGTAGCTCGTCCATCTAAGATTGCTGGCTGTGTGGTGACCGCTGATACGATATTCAGTCGGCCCGCGTCGAAGATTTAATCTCACTTGCCGCCTGTTAGGGCACTCAAAGAGGACTCGTTTTCAATCAGTCGAGCCTTACCTACACTTGACTGGAAAACTTTTCAAAGATCGCCGACGCCTTGACCATAACGCAAGGGTTCACAAATCCACGCCACACACTGACAGGCATTCTCACTGGAAAAGTTACACTTATCTACGGGCCGTTGGTTCCGTACTGCCCGTTTCCTCTCTTAGGGTATAGGCTTTGGTGTAGTCCAGCAATCACATCTAGAGCAGGGCTCCGCTGGCTGCGGTGATCGCTTCTAGGCAGCGATCGCCGCAGCCCGGTGCCAGCAGCAACAGCTTACGCTGAAAGTTCCAATGTGAGCCGTCGACAGCGCTGGGGACAACCCGGTATGCTAGTACAAGAGACTTTTTCGAGTTGTCTCCAGACGGGAGAGAGCAGGCAGCTGCGCAGAGTGCAGCCCAGTCGTGCGTATTTTATGGCCTGCGCAAGCTGGGGGTGGACGGAACCCGGGACCACGATGGACGGGAGCACATTCTGTACTGAAACGTGTTAGCGACCTGTGAAGCTGTGCACGTCTTCCGACTGCGATGAGCCTCCATGGCACGCTAAATTTGGACGCCGAGCGCTTTCCGCCTCTGTTTCGCGAGAGCGGGCGAAAGCCAACAGCACGTTCCCGACAGCGGGGTATTCGCGAGGGTTGGAACAATCCCAGCATTCAGTCGCAGGTGGCGCTACCAAGTATACGAGAACTAAAAGAACTGTAGCGTAGTGACTGAGCTTCGCTTGCTAGTAAAGTGTTGAGATGCGGAGCTGGGCGAGACACGATGGCCACTACGACACGCTACGTGATGCTCTTAGGGCACAGGATTTCGAGCTGCTGCAACCCGGGGGTGTTGACGAGGGCGCGGAAGCTTAACCATGCGCGGTCCCTCTGCGAGGACGCCTATGCATATCGTAGCGGAATGACTATAGACGGACAAGGGTCATGTGTCGCCGCAACTGCATGTGTGAACGCGTGCTGAGTAAGCAGCACCTTCTACACGGAGAGTCTCTCCGGCCTGTGAGCCGTGCGCACGAGAGTTTTTTCTTCGTGGATTTTTGTACCACCCGCTGCTTTTCCCGGAAGTCTGATAGCAAATTAGCTCCGAGCGTATACTGTAACGGTCTCTGCGCCATGTGTTAATGAAACGAACAGGTGTTTTGCAACCAGGTTCGGACTGCTGCTCTCTAGGTAGAGTTTCCCGGGAGGTGGGTGACTGCCAGATGCTTATACTCCTTTAGTGTCTCTTTGTCCAGAGGAACTGCAGGATCGTATCGAGGCAACAAGTCCTCGTGAGTATCGAGCCGTGTCCATCGGCTGGGAAACATGTAACCGTTTCAAAGTGGACTGCAGAGAAGTGTCCCGAGCTAACTCTCCGTGAGCAGACTCTCCTGGAATCGCATTGGATAAACTTCTCAAAGGTTTAAAGATGGCACCTGACCACCCGAAGCGGCAGTTGAAACATGCACGTACACTTTGGCAAACATAAGACACACTCATATAGAAGCAGATAACACCTGCCACGTTCTATATCGCTTAGTAATAGCTTCGCTCAGTACGAGGATAGGGGTAGGAGGGATGCGGGTGAGGATGATGAGGGTGACTGGGAGGATGGCTGGGAGGATGATGGGGAGGATGATGAGGAGGATGAGGGCCGTGGGAGGGATGATGATGATGATGGTGAGGATATCCGGGCAAGTTATGAGCCGGGAAATTTTTGGGCAGGTGGTGCACGTGCTTGTGGTACACGTTTTGGGGTGGAGGAGGGACCGGGGGGGGCATAAAGAATGGGAGAAAAACTCTCGACGGGGAGGCCTCGTCGCCGGTCTCGCGTGGTGCAACAGTTTGGCTCTCGCGCACCATGCTTAGGAAGGCGTCTAAGGGATTGTAGTTGGTAGTCTGAGACTCCGCAGCCTGGACTGTGCTGGGCACCAGGATGGCGACGGTCAAGGCCACAAACAAAGCCGAGCAGACGGCTGGGCTAAAATGTGCACGCCCCATCTTGGAGAGCCAAGTAACGGACACCTGTCTCGAAATTCACTTTTTGAAGCGGTAAGGGAACCTGAAGTTAGAATGGAGTGACTGCACCACCTGGGGAGCGTGGACGTCGACAGGCTTTGCCGTGGTATCAGGGAGAGCAGCCCAACATGGGGAGTCGCCCGTGTCCACGCCTGGTCTGCAATTCCTTGCACGCTTCGCGCCTATCCTTTTTGGGCATGCGCGGCTCAGGAGTGTAAAATCATTCGGTCCCTCTGAAGAGAACGAGCGTAGCTTGCAAGGGCTTTTCTGGATGGGCAACTGATCCAAGGCTCTCCTTCCCGCAGTCTTGACTACCCAAATCACTACTCAGAAGCGACGCGAACCTGGAGGACTAAACCCTGAAGGCCTTCCTTGGAAGGGAAGTTCCACGGCCCGACGTAGTGTTTTTTGCCTGTTAACACACAGCCAACTTGCATGTCAGTGATTTTTCCAGTTCTCATTTGGTAACTCGAGAAGAACTCGCGTTTTACTCTCCGCGAGCTGCGGTAGTCATTCTCTTGATGAAAGGCCCCGGAGGCCGGCGCCTCTAATCAGATGAAGTAAAGGAAGGACATGGCTTGCGTGTCATACAACTTTCGATCGTGAGTGGTACACTAAAGCCGGAGACTGTGCTCAGGGTCGTAAGATACTGGAGTGTAACGCCCCTGCTCCAGCTGCTACAGTCTGATTGTCAGGGATCTGGGTAGCAGATCCTTTTGCAAGTGAACGGACTTCCCGAGACATTCCTGCATGTTCGATGACATAACTCTTCTTTGCCTTTTCGCGACGGCAACACTCCGGTGATACACGATACCCCAATGCCTCCCCGTGCTGGACTTCTTCGGTCCGCTCTGCGGAGTGGCCAGCACGTGTCGAAGACGAAGAAGCCTTAGCTTTCTTCCCGTTGGCGAACACCTCGAACCTCGAGACGGCCGGCCTTGAGGATAACCCACAGAATCCTGGTTGAAATATCAAGTTGCAGAACCGATTGCGAACAGCACTGAAGGTGATGTGGACAAGCACCTTCACCAGGCCAGATAGATGCAGTGTCCTCCGAGATAGACTACTGCACGGAGTTCTCTCTCAGTCCGTTCTCCGTGTGGATTAGACACTGACCTGTCTGGTCCGCACGGATAACATATTGAAACCGATCCACTCACCCTCGCTCGCGGCACCATAGCTTTGAACCCCGCTCCAGAAATGACCAGTGGCGCGATACTGACGAATGGAGAGTGGCACAATGAAATACCCCTGCAACAGAGAGTTCGCACTCGGCGAATATGTGGAGCTGACATTTTGCGCAACGATCCTCTGGATATTCTGAGGTTAAGGCGACCTAACTTTTTTGTAAAGAACACTCACATGAGAGCTCCCCCCCTCCCCACTTTCATTCCATTACGTAAGCTGAGGAAAGCTCTGCGGTGGCCGTGCGTTACGAGGGTTCAGTACAGAGGTGACAATGTGTGCGTGCCCCGTACGCATACAGGCGGAAGTCTTCACTTGGTACCGGTACGGACTGACTGTAGGTTGTATTTGAGAGGAGCTGGCTCGTACGCAGTAGGAGTAGATGAGCTCCGGAGCAACTGCCGAAAAGAAGCTGGTTTACAAGTAGCTTGACCACCTAGGACCGTCCGCCTGGCATCGGAGTTAGCAGTGCCTGGTGTTGACGGTCAACGAAGGCGATCCAATGACTGATGTGAAAGGCCCGAGTTCTTTACACTTCCGTTAGTTTTCCTGTGGTAACGAGGCAAAAAGGCCGTGCGGCCTCATTCGCGCATCTGCCGTCCTCTAAGGACAGTGCATCCCATTGCTGCAGTGTACGTACAGCGCGGCGGGTCCACGCAACTCCACTCCAGAGAGTAAGTTTCGACTGCTGGTACTACTATAGCAATCATTCTTCATGCTTGTGGATCTATCTGTTGTTAATCTGTGATATCAACGCATGCATGCAATAACAGAGCCGAGTACTCACACATTTTTCCAGGCCTTCCTGATTCTTACGTCAAGCTCTCCTTCCTCGTTTCCTCAGTCCTTACTAATGCGGGGTTGCTAACCCTAGGTCTGGGTCTTTGGAACTCTAGACTCTTGTTCACGTGTTTTCTCCGGTGGTACACTACCACAGAAACCAGGCTTAGATTTCGTTGCGCATGCATCTTCGTGGAACGTTCGATTCTTCTCACAGGTGAAGCAACAGAGTGTCTCCTCAACTCTTTTCGTCTTCTTCGTTTCGTCCTTTTTCACGAACCCCGAGCAATGCCCTCAGATTCGAAGGAGTATCTTCTTTCTTCCTGGCACTCGACCATCCTATGCCTCTTCCGGTCTCTCTCCTGATAACAAAGAACTGTCTCTTCTCTCTCTCTACACATTTCCAAGGCTTGATCTTCGGTCTTACACATTTGTAGTTTCTCTCTCTTTGGAGTACCTGTGCTCCCTCTTCATCCTCTCAGTCTTATACGATTTCCGGTCTTTCGTGTCTTTACCGATCTGCAACTTTCAACTGTGCCGGTTGATTCTCTTAAGAATCTTTCCTTCCTCCCAGCAAATCTTCCCAGTCATTTCCTCATGCCTGTCTTTCGGACCAAACATTCGCCTGAGGCAACGTACCACTTAGAAAACTCTCTAGGCTGATAGTAGATTCAACAACCTTCTCTACAGAGACATCTTCTTTTCTAGGTAGGCTAGTCACGCCAGCAAACACAATAGCAATACTCCAGCTCCTTCTCCAACTGTCTCTTTCTTGTATTCTTATTGAACTTGACAGCTCGTGACTCTTCAGTCTAGACACTACGGGAAGAGAGGAGGAGACAAGAGAAAAAGATGGAGAGAATCACAAGCAAATCCTTAGCATCGACGATATGGCGGAAAACTGCCCAGAGAAAACCCATCCATGTCTCCAATCCCAGAAATGCACCTTCTCTCTGTAGAGAAAGATATGCATGTCCCTCGTCCAGAGCTCTTTCAGATGCTATCTCTCCTTCCTCTCCACTGGTAGAAAGGAGGTTTCTTAGCACAGATGTAACAGAAGGCAAGGCGCGAGAGTGTACAGGCGGACTAAGGAGAAGAGCACCGAAAAATGAGAGGTAGGCGAATGGATTTCTCCGCCGCGAGACAACTCTTCTCTTTTTCAAAACAACAAGTTAGAACGTAACACTACCACATGAACTTTCCTGCACCTCGGCGATAGTATCGCAGCTGTGCCGTCGAACAGGTCTGCTGTATATGCCTATAAGTACGCATTATCATCGGTACTTTATCTATGTATCTATCTATTCCAGACTACGCGTTCATTCTTTTCATGTAGGTAACAACTAAACTTGTGTATTTTCATCCCCTCCTCTTTTGCTTGACGTTGAAGGTCCCGTACTCGTTAGGGAGGTGAGAGTCTCGTGGCTGGCAAGAAGCACTTCTCTTCTTCTTGTTAACTCCTCTCCTTGGCTAGGAAAGTAAATGCATATACAGTCATTCATATGAAGTAGCTATGTACGAATGTGTATGGATATTCATGAATGTGTAAATGGATTTGTGTAAATTTGTATGAATAGGGATGTACGTATGAATATGTATGCTTGTGTGAATATCTGGGTATGAGTGTATAAATACGTATGTATGTATGTGTGAATGTGCACGAATACAGATGTACGTTTCAATAGGTATGTCTGATATGTATGAATCTGTATGTATGTACCTACATGTGAGTGTGTATGTATCTCTATGTGAGTGCATGTGTACATGTTTCAGTAGAGATGTTTATATCCAGCAATACATCCATGGTACCTCTTCACCCTCTTACAGAGACTTCGTGTATAGACTTTCTGCATATCACTTTTTCAATGGATCTTCATAACACTCAGCGGTTCTTTTAACTTCTTCTTGGTACAGAATTCATCTCTCCACATCGACTCCCTCCTCGTCGTATTCTTCTTTCCTATCTTTTCAATCTCTTCACCCCTATTATCGGTCTCTCTCTATCCACCTCACACCCGTAGAGAGCGTTCGGAGACATCAGCCGTCTCATGAGAGATTTTCTCAACGAAAGAGCTTCTCCACAAGTTCTTCATCTTTTGATATCTTTCAAAAGCTGAAAGACCCTCCAGAAGATAAAGATGACTC
Organism: Cystoisospora suis; assembly: GCF_002600585.1. Classification (NCBI taxonomy): domain Eukaryota; phylum Apicomplexa; class Conoidasida; order Eucoccidiorida; family Sarcocystidae; genus Cystoisospora; species Cystoisospora suis. Next base: position 38,685 of record NW_027154872.1, read on the forward strand.
GGGCAATGCAGCCAGTCTTAAGAAACGGAAACCTTCTGACCGGGTGAGTTGTATGAAGGAGAACAAGAAAAGAAGTTGAGACAACTGAGAAGAAGAAAAAGAAGAAGTGGATGTCTGTATGTTTCTTACAAAGCTTGCAAACCTTCGACACGTATTTACACAAACAACGTTCATAGAGTAGAAAGAGAAGACTTTTCTTCTTTATAGCTTACTTTCTTCTTTACTTTCTCCGTATCACTTTTCTCTCACTATCTTCGAGATCTTCTTCCTTTTCGTGTCAGGAGATCTTGTTCATAATCCAAGTTTCTCTGGTGTATGTACACCTCAGAGACAGATAGCTTCCCCCTAGCCCGTGCCTATGGCATACGTACGAGAGGTGGTGATACCTATATCTCTCCTTCTTCATTCGATTCTTTTCTGTACTTCATACAATGCAAGAGTGAACCTGCTTTTCTCTTTTCTTCTATCTGCCTTTCTCACCTAGATCTTTTCAATCCACCGATGAAAAGAAATGCAAAAAAGAGTGAGAAGAAGAGATTCTTTACATTCTCAGCTAACTTCCACCGGTCTCGAGTGTCAGAAGTGTATCGTGAAAGTATGGAGACGTCTCAGGACAGATACAAGAGAAAGAGATAGAAAGAGAAATAAAGAGATAGAGATAAGTAGATAGATGAAGTCGTGACGTGGGTCTTCTCCTGTTTCTTTTCTTTTTCTTTTCTTTGTAGGTAATTCGGTTAGTCGATGAGGTGTTGAATCTATCGCTTATAGAAGCTGCGGATCTCTGTGATTTATGTCAAGAAAAGCTAGCTGAACGATCAGGAGGTAAGAAGAAGAAGAAGAAGCAAGGCATACCCCCGACTCTTTCTTTTTTTCTCTCTTGAAATACGGTTCCTCTTTCTTCTTCTTCTTCATGTTCTCCTTTTCTCTTGTTTCTCTAGCCTTCTATTCTACAAAGCTATTTTCTCTATTCACTTGTCTGCATTACCTCTTTCTGATCTATCTTTAATCTACCTATCTTTAATGTATCT
>NW_027154872.1:39899-41263 GCF_002600585.1 Cystoisospora suis
CTTTCTATCTATCTATCTATCTTTTATCTATCTATCTATCTATCTATCTTTAATCTATCTATCTATCTATCTCTTTATCTTTCTATCTATCTATCTATCTCTTTATCTTTCTATCTATCTATCTATCTTTCTTTCTTTCTTTCTGTAGGTCCGTCTTTTAATGCATCTGCAGCTGTAGGTCGTGTTCCTTTTCCTCATCCAGCCTCCATGTTTCAAGGCATGACGATGCCTGGCCTTATGCCTCCGTAAGAAGTTCAATCCTCTCTCTCTCTCTTTCTCTCTCGCTGTCTCGTTTTCGCTAGCTGAATTTTTCCCGTCTCTAATGAGTGAATTGTCTCTTGAGGCGGCGGCAGCATGATAGTGATGAATCTCGTCAGGTGTACGTACACCCCCGGTGATATCCATCAAAGAAGAAGGAGATAGGAATAATAGGAATCCTCATAAAGAGGAAGTTGTCTCGGTCAGCTTCTCCTTTCATTCGTCTTCTCTATTATCCGTCAGCTTCATCTCTTTTCTTTTCTTCTTCTTTCCCATTCCTTTCTTTCTCTTTTTCTTCTTTTAGGCCAATCATGGGAGGAGGTTCGTTTCCTCACGGCTCTCCTCCTCCTCCTCCTCCCGCCGGTGCTTCTCCTGCTTCTGCTGCCTCTTCTTCTTCTTCAGATACGTCAGAGACAGGAGCTAAAAGTAAGATGCGATGAGTCTGTCTTCTCGTCTCCTTCTCTGTATAGTTCGAGTCATATTTATACACGATACTAATCTCTTATACGTAGATATACGTATCTGCATCTCTCTGGATTTGTCCATCAGGAAAGGTCATATGTATACATATATACAGATAAGTAGTATGTATGTGTTATGTGTATGTATACATAAGTTTCTATATGCATTGCTCTGATCCGACGGATTGCCACTTGAGAGAGAGAAAAAGAGGTAGAGAGGTCAAAGATAGGTAGTGGATAGATTGCTTAAAGAAAGATAGATAAATCAAATGTAGACAGATTAAAGACAGAGGAAGGATCGACCGGTAGGTGACTTAAAGATAGATAGGTCAAAAGTAGATAGGTAGATTGCTTAAGGATCGATAGATAAATGCCTTAATTATTTTCTCCTGGTAGCACAGCCTTGATGTTTGATCCTCCACTCTGCTCTGTTAGAAAATTGACTGAGAGTTCACGTGCATGCATGCATGTATGTATGCATTGGAGATTCCTTCTTTTGGGACTTTCTTTTCTGTGGCTTGCAAAAGAGAATGAGGAGTAAAAGAGGAGTAAGGAATGAACTTGGCGATGCTTGGATCTCTATTGATCGAAACGACATCTTCTTTCTCATTGTCAGACCGACAAAAGAAAAGAAGAGAGAGAGAG
>NW_027154872.1:41838-42008 GCF_002600585.1 Cystoisospora suis
TATCTTTAATCTAGCTATCTATTCTTGCGCCTGCATGCGCTACAGCTATCAGAGACGTGGGGACTCACATACGTAATACTACATGTCCTTCTATCTCTCTAAGTATATGCATTATGTATGGACGATGTATGAATGTCCAGACATACGTACATATATATGTGTATATACAT
>NW_027154872.1:42458-42614 GCF_002600585.1 Cystoisospora suis
AAGCCGAATCTGAAGACCTGAGAGGAGTAGAATCCTAACAAGTTTTCTCCAGCCCATCATAAGAAGTCTTGTGCTTTTTAGAGGAAGGAGAAGAAGTTTGAAAAAGATCCTCTTAGTAGAAGAAGTTTGAAATGTTTTCTTTCATAATTCTAAGAG
>NW_027154873.1:0-15361 GCF_002600585.1 Cystoisospora suis
AGATAGATAGATAGATAGGATAACGTGTGCGTAGGATGTCTTTATCACTGGATTTGTTTCGTGGTGTTGTCAATGTATTCCTAGGAGAGAGAAGTTTCAGCGGAGGTAGACAACATGAGCTATCTCCATCCTATCACATAAGTCATTCATTCGTGGCTTCTATCTTTACAGCAGTATATCCAACATATATAGGAACCACATATACAACATAAAAGGAGAAGAATAACTGGATTCTCCATCCTAGTGGCCTTCCGCTTCTTCTTCTTCTTGTCTTCTTCGTATGTTTGATCTTCTTCCTCTGAGAAGAAGACTGTGAAGAAAAAGAGAAGAAAGGCTGGGAGAAGAACGAAGAAAACAAGCGCTCTCATCTTTCGTGTCCTCCTTCTACTGCTACTACTTATGCAACCTACCACATACACTACAACGATTCCCGAGTTTTCTTTCTCCATGGAAGAAATGAGAAGGAGAAGACGAAGAAAGAGAAGATAGACAGATACGAGTGAGAAGGAAAGAGAAAGAAAACGAAGAAAAGAGGAGAATTGCGTGTTTGTTTTCTTTACCTGTAGAGAGGAGAGGAGTCTGTAGGCATTGAGTTGCTGACGTAGGACTTGAACTAATTCACTCTTCGCCTCGAATAACACCTACCATACACACACCCACCCGCAGATATAAAGCATCAATGCACATAGGGAGACGTACCGACAGACATACAGACATGTCGATACTAGAAAGAAAAGATTCGAAAGTGAAGAAAGCAACTCTCTTCTTGTCAGAATTCACACACAAAATACACACGATGTACACACAAATATCTAGATAGACAGATATAGATATATAGCTCGATATATATATATATATATACGGCATTAGAAAACTAGGAATATGCATGCAAACATGTATATAGGTATAGATATGTGTGGGTACATGGTACGCATTCAAGAATTGAGAAGTGTACCAAATGAAATAGAGGAGAAGTGACAGTTCATTAGGCTACAACACTAAAGAGAAGAGTGCGAGCGGACGATAGAGATGAGAGCTCTCTTCTTCTAAGATGAAGAAACCTCTTCATTAACTTTCATGCCTCTCTACCACCCTACCTCCTCTGAAAGAAGAAGAAGCACATTGGAAATAACAGACATGAGAGAAAAAGAAAAGACGTGTGTGATACTAAAGTATGTGAAAGGCGGAGAGAATTACAAAGATACAGAGCTCCCGATACACATGGCTCACAAGCCTACGAAAAGATTTAGATATATAAGCACATGATACGTATGTATATATGTATATGCATGCACGAAGTAGACATATACCATGTGTGTACCGATGTCGATAGAGAGATGCCTTTCCCATACGTTCACAGAGACTAAGAAGAGATGAAAGAATGAGAGCAAGCCTCTCTCTCCATACAGTGATCTACACAGAAACAGAGGAGAGATATCTCATAAAATAGCAAGATATAACTCTATCTCTTTCTGCCTGTACCTACCCCAACACAACTCTCGCTCTGTATATACATATAGATATGTATAAGTGTATAAGAGATGTAAGGGATAGAGATCAGAAGGAATGAAGAGAGGAGGTACCTGAGACTGGTGAGAGAGTTTGTGAATATTTTTCTGGAGGTGTTGCAATCGATACAACAATCGACGTGGATGGCTCTTGTCTCCGTAGACATGAGAAAACTCCTGATCAAGACGCTTCTCCACTATACATAAATCATTCGACATAGAAGAAAACTGAAGAACAACAAGAGAAGAAAAAGGAGAAAAGCAAAGAAGAACAAGAAGAAAGATAAGAAACTTCCAGCAGTTGAAGAGGCTGAACGGAAGTGGATAACGAAAAAGAAAGAAGGCATCTTGTCAAGAAACATGGAAATGAAGATATAGGTTTATATATATATACTCAGGTTTACACATATATCTATAGATATAGATGTACACATGTCGGTATACATAGAGAGAGAGGATGTGTTGCGAAGGCCAAAGAAATGCGAGTATCCGTCTAGATAGATAGATAGATTAAAGATAGATAGATAGGTATGTACATATACGTATACATCTGCATATATAGATACGGATACATGAATATGGATAGTTGTGAGTTGTGTTGCAGTCGTCCGATTGAGAAGAAGAACTCCTCTGAGACTCTCTTCCCCTCTCTTTCCCTCTCTTTTCTTCTTTTCTTGAGTGTCTCAGCGGACGAAGATGGAGAGTGTAAAAACTGCTGGACTACGAAGAAAGAGAAAGAAGAATACAGAGCACTCACACCACCTGTTGAGAATTGAACCAGATATCTTATAGATGAAACAAGAGAAAGAAAATTTTGTTCCACAAATGAAAAGCTACCCTCTATCTAGAACAATGACGAGGTGTCTGTACACACCCACGAGAAGAAAAAAGACAATTTTCTATAACGTGAAAGCAAAAGAAGAAGAGAAGAATGAGCGACTTAATGTGAAGAAGAAGAAAATTACAACGGTGGTCAAAGGAGACCTATCGAGATATAGAACAGAGACCGACTTCGAAGGAGACTGGTGAATACATGAGAAGATTCTAGTGTATGTCTACACACTTGATTAGCTCAGAGTAACTACAAGCTTGCCTATTCAGAAAGAAAGAAAGATACAAATGAAGTTCTCCGTGCCACCTATTCTCTTTCTTGTCTTTCACAACAGATCTCCACCGAGACAAGTGAAGAGGAACCGGTACATCTCCTCTTGTTAAGATGAGAAAGGAGAGGAAGGACGAAGATGAGAAAGGGAAAAAGAAGCTGTAGATCTGTAGAAAAACTTGACTAGGGAAGAAGTTTCCGAACAGAAGAAGCATGTCTGTCCTAGCCTTTCGGCACACTCTACGAAAGGGACGAGAAGTTGAGACAGAAGAGAAAGAGAGAGAAATAGAAAGAGAGAGATCGAGGTATGTGATGGGTGGAAGAGCTGCTAAACTTCGAGAAAAAAACAAAAGGCTAAGTCTGCGGGAACTCCCTCAGTAAATAGAGAATGGAAGAGATAAGTCAGAGAGAGGGTGGGGGGAAAAGAGAGAGTAAAATAGGAAAGAAGAAAGACAGCATGGAAAGCCAATGAAGTGCATGACTCGCATGCTTACACGCTCACGAAGTTGTTGAATAGCTTCCTCCATCCTCATGAAGTGAACTGCACCAGTGTGAAGAAGAGCCTCGAATATATCTCTATCTCGTTTTTTCTCTCTTCATTTCGAGGAGGCTGAAGAAGACTGATCTTGTTAACTCTCTACAAAGAAGCTCATCTGAAGTGAGAATTGCGATTCTTTCCTTCTCTCCAGTCTCCCGTTGTTTCTTTTCAGCGGGAGAAAGAGACAAAGAAACGCGGCAGGTGCGTTGCAGGAGAAAAGTCCTGGGGATTGTTCTTTACCCTTTCAATTCCTCATGCGGGCTGGGAATCGAAAAGGGAAGGAAGTGAACGGACAGCAGAAAACACTGGATTCCTCTACTGATCTGCTCTCTACTCCGAAGCATTCTCTACCGTCAAAAGAGTGTGCTTCGAAGTGGTTATGACACACATGTTTTAGGACTTGTCAACTGAGAAAGCAAAGGCTTCGAGACAGAAAGAAAGAAAGAAAGAAGAAAGGAGACGAGTGCCCGAGAGAGGGAGGTGTGTCGAGGTCGATGGTGAGAAGACTATCTGCAAGCCAAGCTACAAACATTGCCATCTTCAAACCAAAGTGAGCAAGGAGAGAAAGGATGCTCACGCTTTCCTCAGGAAAACTGTATTCCCTATCAAAGACCTCCCTGGACAGCCCATGTCTTCTCATTCTCCTTGTCTTGACGTCGGAGTGACCCTGCATGCAATCAATTGTCTACCGCCGAAACCGGATCTGAATCAGATCGTTTCTCGCTGTGCTCATGAACGGCCGACATCCAAAGACCTCTAAGAGAGGTGACAGGGATAAGAGAAATGGATGTGAAACAAGTTTCGGAAGAAGTGGAGCCCAGTTGGAAATAGATAGTACAGAAGGAGGCTGTGAAGAAAGAAAGGGATACTAGCAGAAGCATCTCCGCATGCAGGCGCAGATGACTTCGGATGACTGGAGAACAGCAAGTGTTATGTGAGGGAGATGGAGGGCGTCAAAATTCACTAGATGTACCTGTTGTCTTTGAACACCTCGCGTTTCTGTATCGTGTTACGACGTGAACCAGAAGCTTACAGGGACAGGTTAACAGTACGCCGAGGGACCCCGAAGCCGCCTGTAGCGCCGGCGACGCGCCTCCGCTACCGAGGTTTGCAACCTGTGTTCAGTTGTGCACGGGCCGCGTCAGGCTCGGGCGTGCTTACGAGCAGTGGTTCCGGGAGTGTGCTATGCGTGGTACAGTGCGCGGACCGCCCGGGCTACCCGGCCTATGGGAGCAACAACGTAAGAACAGAACCATCTTTTCTAAGTGCGGGCACCGATGTTACACCGCCGGTCGAATTACTTCCCACGCCTCAAGCAACCAGCCAACAAAATCTAATGATCAGCGTCCAAAGATCAGCGAATGCCAAGTGAAGAGTGCAGTCCCTCACTAGCTACAGTCTCCAATCAATCCAGCAGGGGTTTCGCCGTCCAAAGCACCGTCTGTTGCCGTGTCCTCTCCGCCTATCGTTGCTTGCCTTGGTGCCTTGTCTGCCTCGCTCAGCCCCTTTATCATCGAATTCTTCTGAAGGGTCCGCTCCAACCACACCTTTCACCTCGACAGTAGTCGACCGAGAGTGGCTACTCATGTCTACGGATGGCATTCTCGGTGAAGTCTGAAGACCGGGCAGGCTACAGACTGTTCCGATGTTTTCGGTCGGGAGACGCGAGCTAAGCCGCGGTGCTTAACCCACGTCCTGTCAGGAGAAAAGATAGTCACCATCCTGGTAATGAATGGACTAGGGGTTTAGATTTAGAACTAGCAACACAGAGAAAGCGTGTAGCAATGTTGAAGTTGCACTCAGGAAGTGATGCTCTCGATATCTGCCGTGTGTCGCAAGAAACCACAAGCTGCGATGGCGGGACTGTTCTGACCGTAACCGTCGAGGAAAAGAACAACTACCTTCCCGGCTAGGAACAGTTTGGAGGTCCACGGTGCGTACTACTGCTCATCAACAGAGCCACCCCCGCGCCCCAGAGAAGTGTCTTTCTTGTGGAACGACAACGGATGCGCGAATGCTTTCGTTTTGAGGTTGAGTAGTGCGGAACCTGAGAAGCGTGGTCCACGGTCACGGAGAAATAGTTGTCTGAATGCGGCACCCCACCACATTTCCAAGTTGATCGGTGACTTCACCTGCAGTAGGCGGAAAAGCACGCTGAAGATAGTTTATTCTTCCTAAGTGAGATCCTAGGGGGTGACAGCTTTTTCCTCTGATTACGGGACTCACCTTGGAAATTTTGAAAAAGAAGTCACGGCGAGACAAGTGAACACCGGTTTCAGGACAACCGTAACGTCGCCTTTTTTCAGCAAACAGAAAGAAAAGATTGTTGTGTCTCAAGGCGTATTCGTGTCATATTTTTTGGGGGGGTCTACTAGCCAAAGAAGGAGTGGAGATGGTGGCGCGATCAGCCCGGTTGGACCTGATACGGGAGGGAGAATGTCTTGAAAGGGTGGTTCGAGAATGAAGTAGAGAATGCTATTGCTTGTTTGTCTTTAACTGACAGGAGGTTCTGAAACGACAGAGAATAGAGAGTTTTCCCGCTACACTTCTTATCACTCTCGATGTAGCAGAAAGTGCCCAAGTAGATTTCTGGGAAAAGCTGAACTAAGAGGAAAACAGTTTTGGCTGGCATCTCTTCTGCTTTTTTGCCACTAACTTGTCTCGTCTCTCGTTTTCTCGAACACGAGAAGCCTAAAGAGAAGCAGGGTACCCAGACGAACAGCAAAGCTAGTATTTCCTCTAAAAGAAAGTCAAGCTTCTATCGCACCCCAGGACTTCCGTGGAAGCTGTCTTCCGTAACAGAGGTAATGCTACGTTGTCAACTCACTTCGGTAGCCATCTCGCGGCGGTGTTGTCTACCGGTATGAAAGACGAAACGCAACAGCTTGAAAGTGAACGAGTCTCGCCTTACAGCCCTAGCCTATATGATTGTGACAAGAATTTGCTACTAACCGCTACTCCCGCGGGGATGGAGGGGGTGGGGCATTCTATAAAGAAAGCCTGAGAAGGAAGTTCGCAGGCGCGTTTCTTGCCTTAAGGATTTTTCTCAGGCTGGACAGGAGCAGCTCGGATAAGACCACGCTCACGCATAGGAGGTACTGGTAGAGGAAGGCATGGAGTATCTTCGTTGAAAGCAAACTGCGTAGGGAACAGTGTGCACTTGTTAGTATCACCGGAAATTATCGGGGGCCTCACCATAGAAGCTCGAGGAATCTCGTACTCAGCCGCTTATCAAAGACCCTGTTCGTGGTTGGAGTATGCAACTCTCAACTCATCGGTCCCAGGACTGCCAGAAGTCACGCTGGTAAACTGGATTAAAAGTTCCCTCCTCTATATCTCTTCATTTGAAGAAATCTCCCTGACGCACGCTGCCCGGCTGCTCGCTGTCTTTCTCGGCCTCGTCAACGTATACGTCGACTGAGTCAAAGAAGAAACATAATCTCAGGGGCTATCCAATAGAGGTCCGCGTAGTCTTCGCCGACGCGGCCGGAGGCCCGGACAATGCACCTCGGGCTTGGAGGCAGAGACCCAGCAACACCGGATGGTCTCCACGAAAGGAAGGTCGCTCCGCGAGGCCTCAATCACAAGGGCAATCTATCAGTACGCCTTTTCTGTTGTTCGAGAAGATTGATGGAGCCAAGTGGAAGTCGACCTCACAGGCAAAGGGACAGACGGATTCCTGACGCACTGTTTACGAAAGAAGCATACAATGCCCTCGGTGAGGCCGCATGTGTTTGACTGAGCACTCAGCCCAGCCGCGAGCTCCTTTCGCGCACTGTCTCCGCAGTTTTTCACACGACAGCACTGTGTCATGTTCTCAACACACAGCGTAGTCAAGGTTTCTAACTGTCACCCGAATGCGTAGAAAACATCGATCTCAATGTTTTCTGCCTGCTCACACACAGTGCAGCCAAGGTTCTAACTGTTACCCGAAAAAGTGAAAAACATCAGGCTCAATGTTTTCTCCCTGCTGGAGCTTTAGGCCCCAGTCCGAGGATGCTGGCACTGTCAACGCGCCACGAAAGGTAGAGAGCTGTATTGCACTCCAACAAAAAAGCGACGGGCAAGCCATAGAGTGCGCCTGCGCTCTTAGTTGTATTGGAGTATCTGACACAGGAACGTCTCCAAGACTACTTTGAGTCACTGCAGTTAGGTGCACAGGAGGGCCCCCACCTTATTCTATTGCATCTCCTTTATAGGCATCGCGCGCACTACATGCCGTCTTTATTCGAAGAACACATATCGGCCTTTTCCAAGGCCGATATGTGTTCTTCGAATCCATGGGATTCCCCGTTCAGGGTTTGTAGATTACCGCGACGGTGCCGCGGCCCCCATGCAAATGGGCCCTACTGCCATCTGGCGCCTGCTGTACTTTGTATATCTCTGCAGAGAGCTTTAAAGAAGTGCTTTCCCGGGCTCGTTGTAGCCAGCCCCTGATGATCACAATATAATGGTCTGGGGAACTGTTTATTCTCCCGAAGATTCGCGGTGGAAAGATGAATGCTCTTTACATCGAGGATGCGCCGTAGTACCTAGCTCTCTCCTAGTGTGAGCGGTACTGCTGGGATTGTACCTTCTTCATTGCCCGGCTGCGTCAAGTCAAAATTGAACGTAGCGATCCCGCGGGCAAGTACTGTCTTGTACACTATGGCGCGCTTCATTGTTGTCGCTGTCACTGTTGCCAAAACTGTATCGGTTGTGTACGGAAGACTGGTTGCAGCTTGGTCTCTTCTATCTACCCTAGCTGCTGCTTATACAGAACTCAGCTGGGCTTACGAGTGCCGAGTTAGGAGGGCGTGCGGCGCCGCTCAGGCTGTGTTGCCCGCCTGGTCGGTTGCCCAGGATTTCTCATTGATGAGGGCGCCGTTGCCTGGGTTATCCAGTTCGGAGACCTGCCTCCGGCATCGTCACTTCACAACCTCCAGGCACACCTACACCCTCTGCCGCAAGAGTTTTCAACTGTGCCTGCACTTGGACAGCTTGCCAGAGACTTTCCACGGAAGGCAAAAAGAGAATTGTATGAGGTGCACCTTCTAGTGCTTAGAGTTTACATCGTTGGTTCCGCAACCGACAGCTGTCTGCGGAAACATAGGTGCTCAAACTGTTCGAAGATGGCTGGGGATCGAATCAAACGATAGCTTCCGCTACGGCATGGGCGAATCAGATGCTGTGTCAGGAGGAATAATGCTTCGAGCAGAGCGGCAACCAGAGAAGTATCAGTTTCTCGCTGTCAAGCACAAGCCGACTTCTGTCTTTTCTGACGCATACTAGCACACCACAAAGTGCCTGTGAAGCGAATCAGCTTGTCTTGTGAGTGGCGGGGACTATTTTTTCATCTACCTCTGACATCACACAAGTATGGGTAACACAGGACTACGTATGCGGGGTATACTTCTTCTGTATCCTCAGTCTCGACGAGGAAGCTACTTAACTAGGTCCTTAAAAAGAGAAGAACTACGGAGCAAACGGAATCGTTGGCATCCATCTCTTCGTTCTCCGCTGTTTTGCCATCCGTTTGTCTCTCCCCTCGTCTTCCTGAATGAAGAAAGAAGCCTAGACAGAAGCAGGGTCGCCAAGCGAATAATATTTCCTCTAAACGAAGCTCAAGCTTTTGCTGCACTCCAGGATTTCCGTAGACAGCTAGTGTCTTCTTAAACAGAGGTAATGTTCCATTGTCGTCTTACTTCGGTAGCTGTCTCGCGGTGGTATTGTCCACCGGTATGAAGAAGAAACGAAACAGTTGCTGCAAGTGAACGATCTCACCTAGCCGCCGTACCCTATTTGAACTATGTTGAAGACAAAATCGCTGGGGAACCGTCTGCACTTGCTAGTATTACCTCCCTTCAAAAATAGCGAAGGCATTTCCAAGAAAGCTCGAGGTATCTCATACTCAGCCGCTTATTGAACGCCGTGTCTGTAGTGCAGGACACGGTCGCGCAGTTCATCGTTGCCAGGCCTACAGGAAGTCATTCGAAAACGAAGACTACAGTCAAAAGCCACCCTTCTCTTTCTCTCTTCATTGCCGCCGCTTCCACGTTGTGGTGCATCATAGGCGACGCCTGGAGCCGGCGGCTTGTCCCACTCGTCGTCACCCAGCGCGGAGCAGCTGGACAGCTGTCCCGATGTCTGTCACACCCTACAGCGCCGGTTGCCCATCCGAGTTCTGCATGAGAGAGGAAAGAGTGGATAGAAGTGGCGTCCACAGGAACACAGCAGTCGCGAGAACATGTTTCGCTTCGGCCGGGCAATTGAGGACGGTTTTTCATCAGTGACTTGTGATTGTTGCTGTCCCTCTATCAACCCGTTCCGGCCCTCACAACTAGCTCTCGTCCACGATGGGCCGTTGCTCCGTGCCTCGGCGTGCTGCGTTGCTCCTGGGGGTGCTGTTGGCAGTAGGCCGGACGGGGTTCCCGGAGATTGCTCTGGCACAACAAAGTTCCGGCGGAGCCGCGGAAGCTACGTGCACCGCGGGCAAGACGGAGATTACTTTGGATGCAAAGCTAGATGTTCCAGTTACGTTCAGCTGCCCCTCAGACTCTCCACCCAAGCCCGAGAAGGCACTGAAGGGGGAGGGCGTCGCTTTCGACGACCAGTGTTCAGGCGATGTTACTTTTTCTACTCTTATGTTCGCCGCAGGGTTGGCTGTATCCCCAAAAAGTAAAGTTCCTGGGAGTCCCCAAGCCACAGAGTATTCCTTCACCGTCACAAGACTGCCCCCTGCCGAGCAAAATGTCTGCTACATTTGCCAGGTACCCAGCGCACCAAACCCGGGCCTTACGTCCAAAGCTGACACGCGAAACGGTGAAAGTGATGTCTCGCAGAAAACGGACTGTAAAGTAAAGATTCGGGTACCCGCGGATAAGTCCGGTGCGTCGACCCCAGCACCATCATCCTCAACCCCAGCTCCGTCATCGTCTTCCACTTCGACATCATCAGCCGCTGCTCCTTCTTCAAGTATTAGTACTTTCATAGGGGCATTCTCTGTTTGCCTCTGCCTCGCCAAAGCCCATTTTGCTTGAGTCCGGAAAGCAATATACGTCACTGGCTGTCACGTGGACATCCGCGTAGTCGTCGTCGACGCAGCCGGAGCCGTGAACGATGCACTTCACTTGAGGACAGGAGCCTAGAAAACACCAGCTGATCTACGTTGGATGAATAAAGGTGGCTCGGGAACGCCAATCAGGAAGGGGTTTGAGCGGGGTGCCGTCCTCACAGTTGGAGATGAGTCGCGAGGTCGCGTAAAAGTTGACTTTGCGGCGAAGCGGCCACGCGGGGTTTTTGAGGAAACGACCATCCAAAGGCTGGGTCATAGACTGTGGGTCCCCGTTTGTGCGACCAAGCACTCAGCCCCGCCCCGGGCTCCCTCTCCCGCGCGCTGTCTCAGCTGTTTTCCGCACAAGGCCACTGCGGCCGTGCATGACACACTGTGTACTCAAGATTGGAGCTGCACTCTAAAAGTGTGACGAGTCTCAAGCTGCCTGTGGGAACTTTTCATGTGCACCAACTCCGTTTGACTGCGAGGGTGCTGACGGTGTGACCCCGAGAGTTTTGTGCTTTTGAACGATACGTGACCGCGATGTAGTGTTATTCCTTGGCTTCCCAGACATGGGCATGCCTTTCTGTGTGACCGATTATCGGTTTGAAAACCGGCTATCGGTGTTAGCTGCAGCAGGAGACTGTACTTTCGAGGTGGAAGGAAAGCTAGAAGTAGACCGATATATTTTGAATGGTTGAGACCGTTTCCGCGTCTGCATACGCCATGGCTATCCGGATGTTTATCGGGCTCCTTGTTGAGAAAGCCATGCTGCGGCGCAGGGCAGGGTGTTACACTCTGGGGAAAAGCGTCGCGCAAGCCACAGGAGTGCGCCTGCGCTCTTAGCTGTATTCGATTATCTGACAGGAAAGTGAGCAGGACTACTTTGAACACCGTAGTTAGGTGCATAGAAGGCACTGACGTTATTCTTTTGCAGCTCCTTTATGCGCAGCGTGCGGACTCCAAGCCTTGTTCGCACCGTTCTTCGAAGCGAGCGGCAGCGCCCCTCACGGCCCGAAAATTAGGCCGAGGTCGATGCCGCGTCTCCGGATGCAGATGAACTCACTGAGGCAGTCCCCCAGCGACGCCTACTTTTGTTGGCTCTGCGTGTCAGAGGGACTATAAACGTCTTCTCTTTTTTCGGGGTTTATGGGAGCCAGCGTTTGATGACCAACGGTATGGTGGGTCGAGCAACTGAGCATTCCACCTAAGATCTACGGCGCAAGTATGCAGGGTCTTTACCGCTAGATGGACGGGTAGTACCCGCCTCGCCCATAGTGTGTGCGCTACCGCCCCCAGGATCATACTTTCTTTACTGCGTCAACAATTCAAGAATCGAACGCTCGCGATCCCGCGGGCAAGCAATGCCGTGTGCACACGTCAGTGCTCCGTCGCCTTGCTTCAAACTGTATTGGTTCTGTAAGGAAGTCTTGCTGCAGCTTGCTTTCCCCTTTTTGTCTGAGCTCTAGTGTTTACAGCAGCCAGCTACGTTATGAGCTGCAATGGACAGTCGTTTATGGTGTGTTGATCGCGGCTTCCGTCGCCTGCCTGGTGCCTTACCCAGGATTTCTCATCAATGAGGGCCCCGTTCCCTGTATTATTCAGTTCAGAAAGATATCCTCGGCATTGCCACTGCAGAACCCCGAGACACACTCCCTTGCCGCAGGAATATCCAACTGTACCTGCACTTGGGTAGCTTGACAGAGACCTTCAACGGGAAGCAGAAAGAGAATTGCACCTCCTAGTGCTTAGAGTTCACATCTTTGGGTCCGTCATCGACAGTTGTCTACGGAAACATAGGTGCTCAAACTGTTCGAAGGTGGCTGGGTATCGAACTAAACGATAGCCTCCTCGATATGGCACGCGCGAATCAGATGCTGTTGCCACCTTACCGTGTTAGCACACAGGCAGCCGGACAAGTCCCAGTTTCGCCCTGCCAAGCAGAAGGACGACTTCTTGTTTTTCCTCCCGCAAAGCAGCTCGAAGCGACCCAATCGTCGTTCTCTGGGTTTTGATTGTACCGTTTCATCTATTCTCTGGCATAACGCGGGTATGCGCACCATGAAACTAAACATGTGGCGCCATAGCTCACCTCTACTTTGTCTTGTTTATGAATGAGTGCATGCCTCAGTCTTCAAGAGAACAGCCCCTCCTGCGAACTGTAAAGACTGACAGTCCTCTGAAGGCCCCGTGGGTATCCAGTCCCCCCCAGGCCCTGCAGTCTTGCGGCGAGATTCCCGGGCGTCACAGCTACGGACATTTTTTATCTTACTTTGAGCACACTTCTGTACCTGTATCGACTTCGCGAGGAAGACATAGTCTCCGAAGGCGCAGACGTGTCGCTTTGAAGGAAATCAAAGGCAGCCGCGTCCTCTAGACAGTGGCTGCAGCGAACAGATCAGTGCCATGCGATAACCTAGAGGGCCTTCCGGACTCCGGCACCTTCACATCGGGACACTTTCTGTACCTAGGGTTTTCCCAGATACACACAACCTGTCCTTTCTACCTCACCGATTTCAGTCAGGCGAGAAGATAGAGATCCTCAGCCGTATCACGACGGGCCGAACACACACACCGGGGGAGAGACAAGAAAGTATTTGCGCGGTTGTACGCGTGTCCGAAGCCTTCTCGGTTCGCGTCTCCTTGTAGTGTAATGAAAGGGGGGAGCAGTCGGTGTGTAAGGCTGCGACCCTCGCCAACCATCTGAGTTCGCCTGCAGTATGAAGGGCCCATGCACACGGCTCAAGGCCCCACAAGTGTTGGCGATGCTATCGTGAATGATGTCTCTTCATGCCGCCCAAGTGAGCTGTAGTCAGGTGGAGATTGTATTGAGAGTTCTCGTGATAATGCCTGGTAGCACTGCCGACAGGGAAAATCTGTAAGGTAACTCACTTTCGGCTGGTGGTTTTGAGTGCAGTGCGCTCGCACGTTACTGGCACTCACGGTGTCAGATCACAAATGCGAAAGCGCAGACACACTTGAGGGTGCGGTGAATGCTCCGCCTCCCGAGTCTCGCCACAGATGGACTACGAGTTGGCCACGCCAGCTTATTCTCTGCAGGTGTTCAGGAAGAAGTAACTCCTTTCCGACCTGTCTCATTTCCAGCCTCTAGGCTGCTTCTGTCCGAGGATGACGACCGCGTTCAAACCCGATCGTTCAGGTTCTGGGCAGTTAATTGCTGTTGCGAGTCTTTCGGCCGCGAGACCTCGCGCTTTTCACTTATACCTTCGTATAAGTTCCTACGAAACCGGCGTCTTTTCACCGAACTGCGACGGCTTGTTCATTGGCTGGACGTTCCTTGCCGTAGAGAAGTGTTCTGCGAGTGTCCACCACTCTGTAATCACATTTTCCCCAACACTCGTCAAGCAGCCGAAAGTGCAGCCCCCCGATGTGGGGGGGACCTGAGACTGCGCGAGCGGGAGATTGTTGTTTCTGTAAACGAAGAGAAAAAGTGACAGGTAAGAGTGGAGCGAAGGAGGGTAAATCTCTGCCGTAAGTCGTAAAAACACCATAAGCTGTCGTCGCGCAGTCACTCTGAATCAACTCCTTGAGGCAAAGAACAATCTCCCTCCCGACCAGGAACACCGAGGTCTACGGTGCGTGCTACTGCTCATTAACAGAGCCACTCTTGGCGCGCGCGAGAACTGTCTTTCCCGTAGAACGACCTCGGATCCGTTAACGCGTTTGTATTGGGATTGAATAGTGCGTAACATGAGAAATGTCATCTACCGTCATGGAGCAATGAGTGTTTGAATGGCGTACCTCTGAGCGGTGACAAATTTCGTCCTGGATCAGGAGAGTCACTTTCAAATTAGAGAAACAAGCCACGGCGAAGCGAATGAAGACCGGTTGCCAGAAAAAAAGATTGCTGTGTCTCAAGGCTTATTCATATCAAAAAATTTGTCTCCTGGCGGAAGAACCTGGAGATGGTGGCGTGATCAGTCCGCTTGGGCTTAACACCAGAAGAAGAATGTGGTGGATGGATGATGGTTCAGAGGAGGAAGTAGAGAACGCGATTGCTTGTTTGCTTGCACGGCTAGAACGTTCTGATAAGTGAGAGTAGAGAATTTCCCGGTACGCTTCACTTCTACGTTCAGTCTCCGTGCGGAAGAGGTTACCAAGGTAGTTCCTTGGAAACAGGAGACCTACAAAGAAGATGGGACTCGCTGACATCTCTTCGAAGCCCCTTTTCTGCCAGTACTCCCCCGTCCTTCTTTCGAAGATGCAAAAAAGAGGCCTAGAGGGAAGCGAGGGAACCAAACGATTGACGGGATTGAGCTTCCTCCGAAAGAAGTTGAAGTCTATGTTGCTCTCCAATACTTTCTTAGACAGCTAATGTCTTCTGTAACAGATATATCGTTACGTTGTCACATCAGACCATCTCGGGGTGCTATCGGCTGTCTACCCAGAACAAGAAGCGAAAGAATTGACGAAAGAATTGACGATAGTGAACAAGTCTTACCTAACCGCCGTATCCTATTTGACTTCGGCAAGCACTTGCTTTTGGATGCTGCTTCCGCAGAGACGGAGGAGGTGTAGCATTGTCCAAAATCAACCTGAAAACGAATCTCGCAGGCAGGTAGGTCCCTTGCCTTGAGGAAGTTCCGCTGACCGTACCAGGGGCAACTCGAGAAGGACCAACCGCAACACATGAAGTATTGGTAGAGGAACAGCTGGAATATCTCCCCTGGAAGCAAACTGGCGGGGTGAGGAACCGTCTGCAGTTCCTACTCTTACCTGGCGAAAAGTAGCGAAGGCTTTTCCATGAGAGCCCGGGAAATCTCATACTTATCAAAGGTCGTGTTCGTGGCTGAAGTGCAGCCTGTGAGTACTCATCCAGCAAAAACTGGACTACAGCCAAAAGCTACCTTCTCTTCCCTGTCGTCACTGCGCTGATCCTCCCTTCGGGCCCACTCCACGCGGCGCCTCGGCTAGGCGGCGTGTCCCACTTGTTATCCGACACAGCATACCAGAGGTCTCTAATAGTTCGTGGTGACACTGTTGTTAGGTGTAAAAAAACGGACTCTCTGACGCCACATGGGGGCAAGACTACAGCGCCCATTGTCCACTCGTTAGTTCCCTTGGTTTCTCATAGGAAGGTAAGTTCTCCCTTTCCACGGCACTCCCGTGACGGTCCCCGGTCATCACACCTGTTCTTCCCCTGCATGCTCACCACACTG
>NW_027154874.1:0-12275 GCF_002600585.1 Cystoisospora suis
CTCTACTGGTGCTGGCTGAATAGGTGCGCCCTCGATTGACTCCCGCAATCGAGGTAATCGATCCTCTACAATCGAGTTAATCATTTAGGAAAAAATACGCGTTAAGTTCCACACACCAGATAACAATCGATTCGGTCCACACACGAACACCGACTTAAGAAAAAACATCCGAGTCGATTCAGGTTCAGCCGGAGAGCGTACAGATTAACTTACCTACTCCTTAACGTACGGTGACGTCTCCGCCCGACCCTTCGTGCAACCCGCCCGGGTGGGCCTGGAGTTGAGCGGGGAGACCGAGACGTTCCCCGATCTAAGATCGACCGCTAACGCACTTAGACGTTCGCGCGCGCGCTCCCGCCTTAAGCTTTCCATTAGCTACTCTACTAAAAAGCGATAACTGTTTCTGCTAAGCTAGAGGGCTCAAGTCACTAAGTTATCGGCCCTTGGAAAGAAACTAGGTGACTATTTAGTGCGTATTCTAGTGTCTGAGCAACCGCCCTCACAGATCCCTTGGTCGCAGTACGCAATTCTTGGCCGCGACGGGAAGACACCTGCGGGGACACCTGGTGTGGCAGGAAGAACCAGAGAAAAAAGGAAAAAGACTATATATCCCCCACAGCATTAGAGGGTGCGAGAGTCTGCGCTATTTTGCAGAGAGGCACGTGGTACCACCCACTCATTGTAAGAGCTGCCCGCACACGCGGTGGAAACCAGTGATTGCCGGGTGTGACCACGGCACTCCGGAGGTTTTTGAACGCGCTTATGCTTTGGCATGTGAACTCGTCGCACCTGAGAATAAACGAAAGCCGAAGTCGTTACAGTAGTGCTTGACGCTGCCGAATCTCGTAGGAAGTCGCGAACAGTGGCAGTCGTTCAGGCAACTTACAGAGCACGTCCAACGGCGCGAAGTGTCCGCGGGACCTGGTACTGGTCGTGTTGAATCTTACCAAAGCTAGCGCCGGCCGTTAGGCTGGTTTGCTACCGTGGAAGACGAGAGTAAGCGGTCAGGTAAGGGTCTCTCCTCGACCAATATGACGGGTCGGGACTGCCGCGACCGCACTGTCGCCGAGTAGCCGCAGAATCACGGTGGCAGCCCGTGCCGGACCTGTGAGAAGGTTGCCGGTAGCGGCAGGAGCTGTCCGAGGGCAGAGCGCGGGGGCGCCCGCGGCTGTAGCGGTTTTTAGGGTTGCGGGAAGGCACTGGGCCTGCGGATCAGGCAAGGGAGTGTGTGCGACCCTCCGGCTCGCCCGTATCGGGTTCCTGGCCACGGCGGAGAGAACCCACGGGCGGCCGCCAGGTGGCAAGAAGAAGGGAAACACGAGGACGGATGATTCCTTCTACAGTAGTACGGGTGTGCTACATCGTCGGGAAGTGTTGCCGCCACACTTGGTGGAAGCCAGTGATGATTGTGACCGAGCGTGGAGCTCCAACTGGCCCTAATAAAACATATGCTGAGTGTGTGCTTGTGTCTGTCCGTGGAAAGTGTTCACCCGTGGAAACGAACAAAAGCTCTGAAGCCGTTACCGCAATTCGTGGCACCGGCGAAGGTTATTAAGGTGCCGACAGTTGAGGAAGCACAGGCATCTCACACGTAAGAGACAGAGAGAGGAGTAGGAAGCAATCGTAACAAGTCTGCCTTCCTCAACGGATACAGGGGGGCATAGCACTACCGATAATAATCAGAAGACCAGAGAGAGGCCTTCTACGACATGCAGATACAGGGTTGTAAAAGGATCAGCATTTACATCTAAGAGTGTAGACTAATGGAATTGACCAGAGCTGTTGACAGCAACGTAAGAAGGAGGTTACTTTCTAAGTGGGAAACTCCACACAACCTTGGTTTGTGCCACCACGTTTTTTTTTCGCCAGCGGCACACACCGGGTATCTCTCTGTATGCTCTCAGCAGCTTCCCAGCTCAGTTCGGATGAGTTGCCGACCGTCAGAAATGCCTTGCTTTACTCTGCTGTCCGGAGACGTTCCTTACCAAACATAGCACTCATTCTTTCAGCGTCAGAAAAGAGTTTACGTAACCGCTGCACACCGAAGTAGGTCGTCTCTGCGGCTTGCTCTGTCTTGTTCTTTCCTGCTTGGATGGGCAGCTAATCTGTTCTCTCGATTCTCCTTGTGCTAGTCACCTGGCTAGCTGTTGGTACCATCGACTCCTGCTGCCTCGATTGAGCCACTGCCGTGTGTCTCTGTGAAGTCCTTCGGTTCGGGTGTCCCTATAAGGAACAAGCATTTTAAAGGCCTCATCATTTAAGCACCTGAGCCATTTAAGTCGTCTTTATGTTCCTAGTTTCCCCCATCTTTCGTCTATTCTCCCTTAGGGTTGGATTTCTTTTACCTCGTCTTGCAGGGCACCCGGCTGCGCGAGTTTCTCGAAAAGAAGAAATTCTGTCGAGCGTTCCGCGGCTGGGCGGTGACCGTTCATCATACATCGACCTCCATCATTATTTCCTACGTTAAGTCATCGTTCACCTCAAGTTTTTCTTTTCCAGGCAGCAGCCCGCGGTTCAGCTGTCTCCAGCTTACTCTTCTACGGACGCGGACTTCCCTGAAATTTCAAAGGAAGGCGACTTTGTTTCTTTTCCGCCTCGGCGCAGTATCTTCAGGAGTAGCAGTTCCTCTCAGTCTAGCTCCGGACAGCCGGTCTCTTCGGTTTTATACTCCCGTCCTCGCCAAAGAATCGAGTCATTTTCTCTCTCACTTCAAAGACCAGACTGCAGCATACCTTCACCTTCAAACCGATAGACCTGGTGTGGTCACCTTCTTCCGGATTGCTTCCTGTTGTCGTTTCCCCTATTTTCGTTTTCTTATCAACAGGAGTGATCCAATTATTGTCGGAACAATACTTTACCAGTGAAAAATTCTTTCGTACTTTTCCTGAAGGAAGAAAGACACTTCGCCCCTTGTCCTTTCGAGTGTACAGACGCAGAGCATGGGAAGCCGTCGTTAACCCTCTGTAGCAAAAAGACGCTTTTCTTCTTTCCCCCTTCGAATCCGGTCCTTGTCACTGTGTAGAATACCCTCGGGTCCCTTGCCGGTTTCTCTTGTGGACCTTCCTACAGTCTTCTTGATGGCATAGCTACAGGGCTCCATCAATCTTCGAAGACTTGTCTGATGCCTCCCCCCGCGGGAAAAGAAGTTTCAGACTTCTCACACCTGCCGTCTTCATTCCTTTTCTTGTCTCCTCTCTCATGAAAAGTTTTTCTTCTTCTTCTTTTTTCCGACAAGCACAGAACAGCTCTTCGATTTCATTCAAGTCGTTCTCTTCAGCTCAACTTCTACAGGCTTTCTACTACGTCTGTTGACGGCCCAGTGCGTTTTCCCCCGCTATAGATCTATCTTCGCTTTTAAACACGTGGCTTCTCCTCACAACGGTAGTGAGGCCTCCCCGTCGTCCTACTACACAGGCAATAAAAAAGACCGCCCTCCTGTAGATACATCTAGATCCCTTCTTCCCCCCCTTGTCTCTTCTTCTTCTTCCCTTTTTTCTCTCTTCTTTTTCACTCTCTTCTTTCGCCTATCCCGACTCCCTTCTTAGCCCAAACATACATACATACATACATATTTATATATACATACATACATACATACAATTCTCACTCCAGAGTGAAGCTCCTTCTTTCTTCAGCAGCTCACACTCCACGTCTTCGTTTGTTCTTCTTTTTCGACCATCGTCGCCTTCATTGTGGGGGAGCTTCTTTCAAAGGAGAAGAGACACCGCGATGTTTTTTTCTTCTCTTCATTTCTAACCGAACGGACGCTGACTTTGTCTCGGCAAGAAACTACTTACCTACAGCCTTCATCTTCTTCTTCCTTTTCTCAACCTTTCTGAGAGCTTTTTCGATCTTTCAAAATATGGCGAGTCCTCTACTCTGTCCCCCTCAAGAGGGGAGCACTCATCCAGCCCATTTGGTTCATATCTCTCCTCATGGCCATTGGAGAAGAGTTCCTGAAGAAGATAAGTGCAAGTACGAAGAAAGGCTTTAACGTGATTGATCGTTCGGCTTGTCGGATTTTCTTTCTTTTCTTGTTGATCTAGTCATCTGGCATTGTTTTGTAGACAAACACCCACTCGCTTCTCTCGAGTGTATAGACACCCTAACAGAGGAAAGGAGTGTTGTGTTTATCTACTGTTTCTCTAACGTAAAGGCTTCTCTTTCTCAGGATCCCACCTAGACAACATCTCAGCCTGCTGTCTTGATAGGTATCCATCACTCCAACTCTTAGCTGTTGCTCTCGTCTGCTTGCCCCCTAGACCCATGTAGGTTCCATATGTTTGGATATCTGTATATATCCATCTTTATATATGAATGAGTATACAAGAGCCATGAATATATATATACCTATCATTGCAAACGATGTCTTAAGATAGAAAAGAAAGACGGTGTTCCTGAAAGGATCTCTATGATCGTCTGGAATGCGCCTCTAGACAGAGGGTCTTTCGTGATAGGGACGCATCCTTTCCTTCTCGGCCTACCGAGAATCTAAGTCGATGCGTTCACTATTCCTCTATTCCTTTCCTTCATCTCTTCGACCACTTTCTTCCTTCGTTCTTTCCTTGATCCATTCTCGTCAAATCCATATACATATATATATGTCAGAAGTATGTATCTCTGTACAGCTATGAAGTAGACCTCGAGACAGCGCGAAGAGTGATAGGATGGAGAGACTTCTTCTCTTGTGTTGTCCCTCGAGTTTTTTCTACTCTGTATGCATGTTCTTTCACATGCACCAGCTGTACAGGACAGATGGCCGGAGAATGCTTGAGCTGTCTCTGTCCGAAGAAGAGCTCGGACTCACTCGATGGAACTCCTGCGACTCCCCCCTGTGAGGAGGTACGTACGAAACAAATCGAGGCCTTGGGGAGCTTTCTCTTAGATGTAGACATTTCTTTTCATTGGTCTACGCCGCTCAGCAAATCTCTTTCTCTCTCTGTCGTGTATAGAGATGTGTATTTGTATATGCATGCGATGGTGTTGTACAATCATATGTCTATATGTGTTTATAGTCGTATAGACAGCGTATACACCTGGGAGTTAACCATATGATGGGTACTCGCTAGCAAGATAGATGTATATACATTATCTCGATTGAAGAGAATACACCACAGGATCATCTCTATATAGACATATGTATCTAAACATACTTTTAGAGATCATAGCAACCTGGCGTCAGACATTTCGTCTTCATCTTAACGTGGATCAAGCCTTTCTCTAGAAAAGAAACTCAGTTCACTTTTCACGCCTCTTCGATGTCGCTCTCTATCTTGCGAGGAACTCTCTCTCTTCTTCTCTCGAGGTGCTTCATCCACCCGGCAACCATCGTCTTCCATATCTATATCTGTATGTGTATAGAATAGAAGGACAGCATATATACGCGGTGTACATACAGATGAATCCTTTCTTGTCTCTTTTCTAGGAAGAAAGAAAAGAGGAGAATAGAGACATCGCACACGATGGTGATGGAGGTCCATCTTCTTCTGCGTCAAAAGGGACAGAAGAGAAGAGAAAAGAAGAAGAAGATCGAGTGCTTGCCGATCATCAGACAAGTCACGATGAACCGGAAGAAGAAGAAGATGAAACAAATACACCCTCTAGAAGGTGGTATATTTGTTCGTGGGTATGTCAGATTGGGCTGCTTCTTTTTCAGTCGTTGATCTTCATAAGTGAAGAGGGTGTTTTGAAAAAGCACACCTATGCACGCATGCATGCAAGGAATGAAGGAAAGGGCAGGCTCTACGCATGCGCATACATGAGGCAAACAGGAAGTACAACGGAGCTCCATTCTCATACGTGCCTTTCTTTCTCTAGGAAAGAAAAAGAAGCGAAGGAGAGAAACCCTGAAGATAGAAGATCTTACTTACGGCTTCTCCTTTCTTCTCTTCTTCTCTTCATATTCTCAATACGACCATCAAGTCCCCGGGAGAGAGCTAGCTGTATAAAGCTAGTTGAGACCATCCAGATAGCTGTAGAAACGGGAAGGAGGTAGACATAAAAAAAAAAGAAAAAGAGACAAAACACCTCATGGCTGTCTGTATGCTTACAGTCCTGTGACTTCTACTTTCTCACTCTTTCTTTCTTTCTTTCGTGGTGCGAGCTTCTGAGAGATACATTTGGAGCTCGTCTTCCTAATTGCTTGGCACGGGCAGCACCATTTCTATTGTCACAGAGAGAAAGAGGTCCAGACTCTCTTCATTTCCGATAAGAGATGGCATATGTCTATGTGTGCTGACTACAGATAGTGGTGTTGAAGGAGCAGTAAAGGATCTCTGGTCTTCTTCTTCTTCTTCTTTTCTTCAGTATCTACCTCTTACTATTGGCGCGTTGTTCTCATACATAGTCGGTCTCCTTGGAGTGAACTTACGACACGGGGCCTCTTGACAAGTTGAGGCGAATGCCTCGCTCTCTATCCTTTATCTATGTGTCCTTAGTCTAAATATCTATCTATCTATCTACTTGTCTTCCATCTCGCTGCCTATCTTTCAGCCTATCTGCCGTTCTTTTTCTACCCATATTTAATCTACGTTTCTGTGTATGTCTGTTTCTTTTCTTGTATTTTCTCTATCTCTTATCTTGTATTTCTTTTCTACAGACAGGAGGAGGTTCGTCTTCATCGTCCGCAGTGCCCGCGTCTCAGCGAGGAGAAGAAGCCCTGGAAGACAAAGGGCATGTCTCTGAAGAGAAGAAGAAGAAGAACACCACGGACGAAGAGAAGAAGGAGGTTTCATCCTCTTCACAGAAGATCGTTATTCAGAGATACGGCCAAGCACCATATATGACACGTGAAAAGGCTGAAGCTGAAGGGTATAAGATCATCTGGTATGATCCAGAGGAAGATTATAACCCCCTCTATTATGGGACATCTCCAGAAGATATCGCCAGAAGTGAAGAAAGAAGGCTTGATCCTGTCTATCGACAGTATTCAGGTAAACCGCCATCTTTAGCTTCTGTCACCATATCTGTGTATCCATGTCTCTTATCTCTTCGCGGTGTGTATGCATACCACTCTACTTTGTCTCCTCTTTTCTTCCTCTGATGAGTGTGGCCGTTAGATCTTCTCTTCTTTTGCCTCTCTCTTTATTTTCCTTGATCCCATGCATCTCAGAGTATCTCGCCTCTCTTATGTATCAACCCACCGCTCGAAGAGATGCACCTCACACTGTAGATATATATGCCTATCTCTCTCACATATGAACACTCTCTTTTTCTCTTTCCCTAATATGCGTATGTGCGACTTCTTAGGCAAAACAAGCAAAAGGGGAGCTTGTGCCCGTTGCAGGGGACCCAAGTATATAGCAGCAGTCGTGCTCTTTCTCCTATATACTCTATGATACATGCA
The DNA here is from genome assembly GCF_002600585.1 of Cystoisospora suis. Classification (NCBI taxonomy): domain Eukaryota; phylum Apicomplexa; class Conoidasida; order Eucoccidiorida; family Sarcocystidae; genus Cystoisospora; species Cystoisospora suis. The sequence goes on from NW_027154874.1 coordinate 7,346, forward strand.
TAGAATGGGAAGATCATATATGCTATCTACCTATGTCTATAGGGTGTGTATACCTACCTCACTGTGTAAGTTCATTTAGATCTATCTCTCTATAGACTGGTGACTGGGGTGTCACAACGAGCGGGAGGGGGCGTGAAGGCATCAGGAGACTTCATGACTCTTGTTGGACGTAGGCATCGGCTAGCTTGTCTGTATGTCTATGAAAGCGTCTTGTCTCTCATGCTTGTGCACATTCAACTCGCAGAGACAGGTTGGCGACAGCACTTCACATCCACTGCCCTCCTCGAATACGCAGGTACAAGCCAGTCTTCATAACCTTCAACAGCAGACAAGGGGAAACTACAGATCTATGTAGATATATATTTCTAGTTCAATATATACATGGCTGTGCATACGATTACATACAGAGCTCGTGTATTTATTGAGTTCTATACATGTGTAGATGTATACATATATATAGCTTTTCTGTGTATATAGTTCCGCGTGTATACATATAAATTTATGTTCAGGGACCGAAGATTTGGGTTTGTGTTTTGAGAGCTTTCATTCATTCGCGGACAGAACCGCAATACAGTAGCTGTAGATAAATGCTATATCAAGAGTGTATCTACTAAGATACTTTTATATAGCAAGCACTCTCGATTCTCTCCTGTGCTCGATGAACGAACGAACTAACTAACTAGGGGCGAAAAGGCACTTTACTGTATCGTCAAGATTTTGTGTCATATGTAATAAGGGTCAAAGACGATAGCAAAAATCTTTTCGAAGGAGTTTTAACACGCATGCAATTTCTCTCTCAAGCTCAAGAATCGAGGGATGAGTGCATGCTCCTGCCTGAAGAAGACGCGTGGGTGCCGGCTGTATAAAGAGTAGCGATACTGGAGTCGGAAAGAAAAGATATGATGCTTGTATACATTTACATACATAGAGATAGGTATATAGATAGCAAGGTATACCGACAACTGATACATTTATCGGCATGCATGCAGGTGTCTACTCATGACGTTTCCTTCGTTGGAAATACGTTTTGTTCTGAGCACTGGTTCCTTCTCTATGTACACACATATAGCTGTGTATGTTTGGATACCTCTATCTCTATATATATAACTCTCACTATCTCGAAGTTCTATCTCTCACTTTCTATACACTGCTTACCCGTGTAGTGGCTAGCTAGCCACAGACATCCTCCACTGCATGTCCGCCCGATACATGCATGGCATTGTCTCTTGGGTCTCCTCTGCGTCGCCACATGATCTGGAATTGTCCCTTATCTATCTATCTATCTTTCTTTCTATCTTTCCCCTTCTCAGGTATAGGCTTAGGAGCAGTCGTAGGAGCAGGAGCCGTAGGCGTCGGGTTCCTTGCCGCTGCGGCAGGAATAGCCGTCGGGTGTACAGTCCAAGAGCTGTGCCCCTATTATAAAAGACTACAGAGAAATCTCACGCATGACCTTCGCTCGTCTGGATGGATGTAATGAAGAGAAGGGGGGGGGGAGAAGTGGATCTATATGAAGGAAAGAAAAGAAAAAGAAAGGAGATCGATTGCTCGGCTTCTCCTTCTTGGCATCCATCACTTTAGAGCGGATGATTCTTTCTCACCTCGTGAAGAAAACTTGTCACCCCCATATCTCTATTAATTGGGAATGGAGATAGCTAGCTAGCTAGATACATATCTATATACCTCCCTAGCTAGCTAACTACTTAACCTAGATAGCAACCGGCATAGCTCACTGTCTACGTGGCCAGGGGTCTAGCTAGCTGAAAGGGACCGGTGTAGTGTGAGATAGATTCATGCAGTGGTTCATGGCTTTCAAAAGCTCCAGAGAATGCATGCGTGGGGCAGGAGAAGTATCACAGTAGTAGAAGGCAAGGACTTGCCTGTATTTGGCCAGCCGATGCTCAGAAACGCGAAGCTTGACTCGTGATTTTTTGTACGTCCCCCAAGCGTATATACACCAGAGAGTATGTGTATGTACCTCCATCTATGTATCTATTTATAGCATTGTGACAAGCCTATGTCTAATGGACCCTGTTGAAGAAGAGAGAGGGAGAGAGGACACGTGATAAAGATGATGAGTGAGGTATTCCCGTTTTTGTTTTGTCGTGTGAAGTTCTTTGCATGCATGCATTCATTTTTCATCCTTTCTTTTGATAGACAGTGGACTCGTCCCTCGTGATTTTTTTCTTTTAGAACCACAGGAAAAGAGAGAAAGACCTTCCTTCTTTTCATTCATTGTTGTCCCTCGCCTTCCTTGCTGGTGGAAAGACAACTGCGGATTGTGGGCGGGGTGGATAGCTAGCTGAACGGCAAGAAGAAAGACTCTCTAGGACAAGTACACACAAGGAAGCCTTAGAGTGTAAAGCCATCCATCATTACCTGCCTACACGATGTGGATAGACAAGCTGGACGCAGCTGTCTATCTATCTATCTATGTATCTCCTTTTCTACAGAAGGAGATCTCGAATGGAGGACAGATACATGCCTGTCTATCAGCAGAGAATCTCTGCCTTGACAAGTTCCGCTCAGTCTACGTCTTGGTATAAGAAGCGCGTATCATCATTCAGCTATCATAGATAGAAAGATAGATAGATAAAGATAGATAGATCACAGATAAATCAAAAAGACAGATAGATTAAAGATAGATGGATAGACGTAATAAAGGGGTGGCAAAAAAGAGCTTAGAAAGTAAAGTTGGAGTCAGCTGGCTTCTCTCTCAACAGCGGAGACATAGGAATCTCGCCTTTCATGCTGGGAAGTTGTTTGATGCAACTTCTAATTTCTTTGCATGCGCAGGCATAGATAGATCCATCCATCGACCGCCCGTCAGAGAAAGAAGCTAGAACGCTCCGTGGTGAACGAAGGAAATGTGTAGTGAGAAAGAAAGATGAAGATTTTTCTGACCGAAATCTTCTCTCGAGAAAGCTCTTTTTGAACTGAAAGTATCTCAGAACATGTGAAGGTAAGGGGGGTACCTAGCTAGCTAGCTATCACCTAGAATCCAATGTCGATTAAGTCTCTATGAAAGAGATAAGCAAAGAGCCGACTTTCTTTAATTCGATGAGTTTTGCATCCCTCCTTATTTTCATTCTTCTTGGTACTGTTGGACTTCTGGTCTGTACGACCATTTTTCGTTCTTCGCTCTTTCTCATTCAATGATCTCCAACTTCGACAGCAATACCTAAAGGAGAGGAGAGAGGAATCGATCTCTATCTACCCAACTAATATCGAGGTGAGAGAAAGATAGGTGGAGTCGATGAAAAAAGTAAAGAAAGAAAAGAAGAGAGGATGTAAGGAGGATACTAAACACATACATGATCATAGATAGCTACACCCCCCCTCTTATGCGCACACGCTACGACCTTCACTACGATACCTTTTGCCTACGACCGAAGACACACTTCTTAGACTATACAGACAGACAGGAAACTTCGCAGCCGCCTATCTCTCTTCATGAGGAAACGGATGGAAGTGTCTCAGGCCCTTTCGTACTCTCATAATAATAATAAGGAGCATTCACGAGGATATAAAGGACTACATACAACTCCTTTTCTGTGTTTCCTTCTTGACCTCTTTCTTTCTTTATAGTGTCTCTCTCTCTTCAGGGACGTCGACAGAAGAACCTGGGGGACCTTTACACTTCACAGACCGAGAGAGAGAGAGATAGAATTTGAGAGACCTTTTTATCGTGATAGGAGTAGTTAGAGTACACCTAGAGTACATCTGGTACGAGCCATTTAGACATGCGCCACATCGATCTTCATGCATGCATGCAAACACATGCAAACCCATCTGTCTACTCTCCTGTCTCATCCAGACATAGAGAACACCCCCATCTACTACTATTACAAAGGCATTCACATGTCTTTCTTCACATGCATCAACACCCCTCCTGCTATAGCTACCTATACATACATACACATATATAGACATATAGAGATATAGATACAGATATATGTATGTATCGTGCATGCACAGAGAGAAGTGCACGTGAACAGATACATAGATAGATAGATTAAAGATAGATAGATAGATAGATTAAAGATAGATAGATGAAAAGATCCCTAGTGAATTCACTGCATGAAGGAGAGAGAAGCAGAAGATGCTGAATGAAAGGAACACACATCAACACAAACGAGACAACAAGGAGAAAAATCTCCAAAAGAAGCATAACAAGAAGAAAAGTATGAAGAGAAACAAAGGAGAGAAAGAAAGAGAAGAGAATGCTGCTTGTGTGTCTTCTTTAAGCACTTTCTTTCTTGAAGATCTTCGCGACTTCTTCATAGAGGTCAAGTAAAACACTATGCAAGCTCGGAGTCGGAGGAAGCATGTTCTTCTTTCTATATTCTTCTTCTTCATTATTCTTATTATCGTTCACACACGCAGGAGGAGATCTCTGCGAAATTCCACACGACAAAAAGACGAAAGAAAGAAAACAAAAGAAGATCAAAACGAAGACCAGAAGAAAGATAGGCCATTCAATCGCTTTCTTCTTCTTCTTTCTAAAGAAAATAGCCATGCTAATGCTAAACAAGAAAAAGCAACCTACACTCTCACTATTCCATACAGACACATGCACATGCACATACAGATCTCCTCTTCCTCTCTCTCTATATATATCTATACATGTATGTTCATGTATATAGAGAACTCTCTCTCTCTCTGTATATATATATATATGCATATATATGTGTATATATAGAACTGCATGCGGAGACACACCTCCTGGGGGAGCGTATTGTGTGTGTAGACCTAGCACTGTATACACATGCACTGACGTATATTAACATGTATGAAGAAGATCTATAAAATGTAGAATAGACGTGGGCATGCACGCCTAGATAAGATAAGAAGATCTATCTATAATCTATCTATCTACCTTAAATCTATCATCTATCTATCTATCTATAATCTATCCATCTATTTTTAATCT
>NW_027154874.1:12339-12521 GCF_002600585.1 Cystoisospora suis
ATCCTTTATCACGTGTTGGTCGACAGATCATGTCGTCCCGTATACACATGGTGTGAAACAAGAGAGAGAATAGACAAAGAAAAAGAAAATCTGAGGAATACAAGCGATAGTCGCCGATCTCCATACGAATGATAAAAAGCCCTGTCGAGAGAGAGAGCGTCAAGAAGAAGAAGAAGAAAAGC
>NW_027154874.1:12568-13255 GCF_002600585.1 Cystoisospora suis
TCTTTCTCTCTTTCTTTTTATCTTTTCTCCTCTCTCTGAATGTGCGTGTCTCCTCCTTACCTTGGCGAGTAGTTCGAGTGTACGTACAAGATCGGCGACAAGATACCAGACACGACCAGCTCCAATTTCGTTGTTTTGCGTGAGAAATCTAAAGCTTTTATACGTCAGGAAATCGAGAAGATAACTGTTGAAGCCGCGGACTTTGACTTTGACTTCTTTCTTCTTCTTTTCATTCCAGTGACGAATCCAGGTGTAGTTACACTGCACTTCAGCACACATCGTCTCTGGATAGAAAGGGAAGATGGAGCGAACGGTATCTTGAATTTCTTCGACGCATGAGAAATCGTTCGTATCTTCTGTTCTCCCGGTGACCGCACAGAAAGGCGACTTTATCACATTACGCTTGATCAATCGCTCATAGAGAATAAAGAAATCCGATGCCCCTCTTCTCATATACTTCTCCTTCTCCTCCTCCTCTTCTTTCTTCTCCGTCTTCTCTTCTTGTTTGCGGCGAGGATGAGAGAGACGACGGGAGGGGGAGAAGTCAACATGAGTATAGGGGAGACAAAATTCTTCTGGTAGAAAAGAAGCTTCTTCGCCTTCTCTCTCGGCCAAAACAGAACACGCGCCGCGCAGACACCGCACTGAGGTGGAAAAGGCCTACGAAAGAACGACAAGAAAAGAAAG
>NW_027154874.1:13290-13441 GCF_002600585.1 Cystoisospora suis
AGAGAGACAGAAATGAAAAGAAAAAGAGAAGAACCTGGAAGAAAAGGTGATAGAATGCCAAAAAAGAGAGGTGAGAACGTGAGACACAAGAAGAGGCCGAAGAAACGACAGAATTGAGAGGAAGATACTAAACAGAGAAAGAAAGAAAGAA
>NW_027154874.1:13674-14866 GCF_002600585.1 Cystoisospora suis
CTATCTATATATCTTCAATCTATCTTTAATCTATCTATCTATCTTTGATCCATCTATCTTTATTCTATCTATCTGTCTGTGATATCTCCACCTCTGTAGGTGGTAAGACACCATTTTTTCTCCTTCTTTCCGATAGAGAAATGCAGTTTTGATCTGTCTTACAAGGTCGTTATAGGCTTGTGAGGCAGCTTCGACGTCATCCGGGAGAAGAGGAAGGAAAGGACGAAAAGAGGGAAGATTCAAAGCTCTCTGCTCCGATGCTTTCGCCGCAACGAGGACCTTCCCTCTTCTTGATCCCTCCTCATAATCTTTCTCCTCTTCGTTCGTCGTCTTCATTGAGTCTCCATTTAGGTGAACTCTCTGCATTACTCGATCGTGCTTAAGCTTGAACCTCAGGCACTGTCCCGATGTCACAGGCTCTTGACAGATACAGACGGCTAGCACATGCATCAAAAATGAGAGAGCATCGACGCTCCCGCCTCTCTGGCTCATCGCCTCTCTCAAATACTCTGAAAAGATGCCTGTATGAAGAGAAAGAGAGAGAGAAGAAAAAAGGAAAATGATAGAGGGTGAAGAAAGAAGAGAAAGAAAGGAAAGAAAGAAAGAGAAGAGATCCAGGAGAGAAAAAGAGAAGAAATTTCTATAGGCAAAAAGATTTCTTTCATACTAAGCCGATTCAAGACAGATCAAATCTACACCGTGCTTACGACTCAACAGATTAAAATGATTAGATAGAATGCCTAACAATAGAGAAACAGAGACAAATAGATAAATACATAGATAGACAGACAGACATATAGATTAAAGATAGATAGATTAGGGATAGATAGCTTAAAATTAGAAATCTCTCTCTGTCTCTCTCTCTCTATATATATAAATATATATAAATCTGTGAGGTGAGACCATTTGAGACAAAGAAAGAAAGAAAGAAGGAGTGAGAAAGGGGGAAGAAGAAAGAGATCCTACCCGAGTAGATCATGAAGTGCAGGAAGAAGCTCGCCGTCTCTCTTTCATAGCTCAGCTCCGCCATATGCCCCCACGCAGTCAGACCGCACCCCGATCCTGTCTCCTCGCTACCGTCGTGCAGCAAGCCTAGACGCTGTAAGAAGTCACACAGAAACCTACAAGAAAGAAAGAAAAGAAGGAAAGAAAGAGTGAGAAAGAAAAGAAGGAAAGAAAGAGTGAGAAAGAA
>NW_027154874.1:14957-20745 GCF_002600585.1 Cystoisospora suis
GAAAGAGTGAGAAAGAAAAGAATGAAAGAAAAGAATGAATGAATGAGTGAGTGAATGGAAAGTGGAGAAAAAAGAAGAAGACAACAAAGAGGAGGGAGAGACAGACAGGACATAAGAAAATTCAACACAAAGGAGCAACACAGAGATAACCTCCATCTATCATCTACCTGAGTTCTCCATCTTTATTCTATCAATCTATCCTTCATCTATCTTCGATTTATATACCTATCTGTCTACCTGTAGCCTATCTAGATCTATCTATTTGTAATCTATCTATCTATCTGTGGCTTATCTCTTTATGGGTGTCTGGAAGAGAAGTGAAAGAATAGACATGAGAACTTTTTCTGTCTACAACAATGGCCTACGGCAATAGATACCAACGGAGCAGCATATATCTACATATACATATATAGAGTATATAGCTATGTATATGCATGTACGAATACGCATGCATGTATGTGTATGTACGTCGGTGTATGTGTGCACTGCTGGTGCTGCTGTAGAAAAGACTTTTGATATAATGAAGAAAGAAACAGCAGAGAAGTGAAGACTATTATTCATTGATAAAGAAAGAAAGAGCTCATTGAAGGATCCAAGTTCAACTCCTTGATCATTTCTAGCTTGAGAGATAAGCAGGAAACACAATCCTACCGTTTTATGGCTGGTAACCTCATGTCCGGTGTATGTACAGCTGCCCCGACAAGCAACAGAAATTTCGTTGCTGCCCCCTAGTCTTATTCGCCTTCCTTCCACCTCTTGTTTTGCTTTTCTTCTTTTCCTTCAGACTTTTCAATTCATGTCATTTTCTTACATAGGAAGAAATGACACCCTCTACATGCAGATATTGGCTGTTTAGCTAGAGAGTGAGAGAAAGAAAGAAAGAAAGAAAGAATAAAGAGAGATAGAAAGATGAAAAGTTGTCTTTCTTACCTGAAGTGAAAGCGTGTATAGAATCGAAGCCGATCTAGACTTTGGGGCACAGGCTTAGCGTTATCGGCGGAGACACAAAACAAGGGCTGCAGGAAGAGCCGCTGTAGAGACACCTGAGCTTCTTCTTCTTTACGTCGATCTTCTTGATTCTCAAGCTGCTCGTACAGTCTCATAGATCTTAACGCTATGGAAAAGAAGAAGAAAAATAGACCTCGGAAACTTTCACACATCAACGATGAAGAGAGATTAAATAAAGATAGAATAAAGATAGATAAATAGATAGATTTAAGATAGACAAATGAAGGATACGTTTGAACTCAAGAGAGATAGGACATACCAGTGTATATGTATGTAGAGAGCGAAGAGGAAGAAACACCTTAAAGGCAGAACTTCATTCAAAGGTCATGCATGATCTAAAGAAAAGACGCCGAGAGCTAAGAGAGGTGTTTCTTTCCCCTCTGGATGAACTGTCGACTTGGGTAGATCTGATCGACATGCTGCCTGAGTCTACGAAGACTTCCATACACCTCCTTACGACTTAAAGAAGACTCTCCTCCTCCTAGCCTTAGCTACTACCTACCCCTGTGCTTCTCCTTCTTATCTCAAAACTGCTGCTACAATGAAATCCAAAATTCTTCTTCTTCCTGTTGCTCTTTCTCAGAGTTTTCTTTCACCTTAGTCAGCAGTCCCACTAGAATAGCCCTCAAAATATACGTGGGGTATTCTCATGATAATCGCCTTATATACGAACAACTATCTACCGACACACCTCTTCGGCAAACTCCTAAACGACGCTCACACCCCTACGTATGTAGATCTCTCTATATACATACAAATAGACATATGGAGACATACATACATAGATATATATAGATATATATATATAGAGAGAGAGAGAGATACTTGAAAGTAAGGTAGTACAGGGTTTACGTACACAAGATATGTATAGAAGGAATCGAATGAAGAGAGAGAGAAAGAGAGAGAAAGAGAACAAGACTAGGGAGAAGAAGGGAAGGAGATGATCAAAGAAGAAGAAGAGAACGACCTACTGAGCATAGGGGTGACAGGGAAGTCTCCGCTGAATACGGGAAGCCTCGCCTCGAGAAGTCGATTGATCTTATTGAACGGAACTTCCCAGAAGAGAATCGAACCCACGGCATCATAGCCACGACGCCCGGCACGACCTCCTGACTATACAATGAAAAAAGAAAGAAAGAAAAGATGACAGAGAAAAGAAATGAAGAAAAGAGAGACGAGAAAGACAGATAGCACAAAAGAATGAGAGAATGAATGAATGAAAGAAAAGAGATCAAGGGAAGACTGAAGAAGAGAGGGAAGAAAGAGTTTACCCTAGATATCTATACAAAGAGAGAGATAGACATATACAAGCATTCCTTTCCTCTGTCTTTCTTCTACGGAGATAGATCATCCATCTCCTAATGAAACTGTAGAGAGACAGAGACACGCCTACAATGGATCTGTGCTGCTGTATGTACACCAGAATTCAAGACGTATAGCTGACTAGATAAAAATACAACATCTATTTATCTATCTTTAGCCTATCTAGATCATAAACCCATACCTACGTCACGGAGAGGAGATGATCTATATCTGTCTTCAATCTGTCGAGAGTCAATCTACCGTTAGTCTATCTTTAATCGATCTGTGTATACACGTAAGTCACGAGAGGCTTGACATATCTATCTATCTATATATATATCTCTATATATGAGGCGAAAGAAAGCAAGGACATATGGCTGATATAGGACTCTCGTCCCTTAGATCAATCACGACATAATACACCTATCCACATCTATCTACCTGCATCTATACATATATATAGCTAGATAGATAGATATGTATACACTTGAGAGCAAGGGGTTTCTTCCTTTTCTGCAGGTAGATTTCCTTGACTCTTCCAAGATGAAAGAAGACACACACCCCCTGCCTGCGGATAGATCGTCTTCTTTGGCTCACGAAGAAGACCAAGAAACGACGAAGAAAAAAAAAGAGAAAGACAAATCTTGACATCTATCCTGTCATCATGATAGAGAAGAAGAAGAGCATGCATACCTGTTTGAACATAGTCGGGGTGAGGACGAAGGCGTCTCCGGCAAAGACGGAGGTCTTACAAGGCATATTCATACCTAGAGCTAAAGCATTACTGCAAATACACACCCGTAAATAGCCTATGCGAAAGAGAAAGTCGACTGCCTCTCTGTAGGTACGTGAGAGACCCGCATCGTAAATTCCCACACCTCGGCGTAGGCCTTCTACCAAATCGTGATCTGTTGCGGATGACGCCTTGCCTGAAAAGACAAGAAAATGAAACGACAGCCACGGAAAATAACACACAGTAAACACGGACAGACATAATACGAAAGATAGACAGAGACAGAGAGAGAGGGAGACAGAGTGAGAAGGAGACAGAGAGAGAGGGAGACAGAGAGAGATACGCAAAGGAAAAACTCACAACTCGACTGTCAGCACCTATCTATCTTTTATTTAATTGTCTCTCTACCTATCTCTCTAACTATCAATCTGTGTAGAAGTAGTTGTCTACATTCATCTATCTTTAGTGTCTCCATCTATCTAGGTAGATCCACTCTGTGTATGCATGCATGTGTACCAGCTGAATATCTATCTATCTATATGTGTATGTCTATGCCTCGGTGTGTATCTAGAGATGTGTTGAGAAGGGGAGGGTGTGTAGACGTGAATCTTTTAACTAAACAGTGTATAAATTTCGCCCTAAAAAGGACACACACACATGCCTCGCCCTAAAGATCGCCAGAGCAACACAAGAAGATTCTTTCAGCTCTTCTCTAGCCCTCCTTCTTTAGAGCGACCAATCTACCAAGCCATCTATCTCCCTCCCTCCCTCTACTTCTTCACTGAGAGATAAACGAAAACAAGAGACAAAGACACCTGCATGAAAAGAAAAAAGAAGGAAAGAACGACAAGAAGAAGAGAGGCATCGACAAAGAGAGCCCGACGAAAGAAGAGGAAAGAACAGATTGGAACGAGGAGGAGGAGAAGAAGAGAAGAAGAAGAGATATCCGCGGATCTTCGTCTCTCTCTTCTGTCTCTCTGTGTGTTTCGTACTTTTGACTTCTTCAATAGCGCTTTTAACGTCGTCAAAATTCATTCCCATAGCTTTCATGGAAGCGAAAGAAAATTCCTCGTCAACTTCTTCCGCTATATCGATAGGAGGAGGAGGTATCCCTTCATCTTCCAGGCCTCCTGCACCTGCGTCGTCTTTGCCGATGCCTTGCGCTTCTCTCTGTTGCCACGACAAACCGCGAAGCTTCGCCTCCAATTCACGCTGAGCTAAAGCAGCCTAAAAGGAGTAACGGAAGAAGAAGAAGAGGAGGAGAAAGAACAAGAAGAAAAAGAAGAGAAAAAGTGATACACACAACATGAAAAGGTCAAGAAGAAGAAAAAGAAGAAGACGGAGATGACGACTGGGGAGCGTCTCGCTTGGGACATGTGAGAAGTATTGGTACTCTCATCACATTCGGAATGGAAATAGAAAGAAAGAATGACACAAAGCTAGATAGATAGATAGGAGTAAGAAAGAGAGAAAGAGAGAGATCAAAAAGAACGAACGAAAGAGAGAATGCTATCTTCTTCTTTGTCTCCTTATTCTTCTTCTTGTCGGTTTGACTCTCCTTGTTCTGTCAATAGCCCTTTAGCACGCGCCTTCGTTTTCTTTCTCTTCTCTTCTCAACAAGAGCAAAACAGCGGCCTTGGAAGACTTATCAATCGTATTTCACATACATATCTATCTACATACTCCATACACCTTCAATGCCTAGATCTCTCTATCTCTTTTCTCTCTATCTCTTTTCTTGTCGATATTGCCGCTTTTATCTTATCTTCCTATCTATCTCCCCACACGACCCTACATCCACACCTACACACATATACACCACCTTCTCTTCTCTTTCTTCTCATTCTTCTCTTTCTTCTCATTCTTCTCATTCTTCTTATTCTTCTCATTTTTGTCTTTCTTCTCATTCTTTAGTGTGTGTGAGTGCTAGGGCGTGTACCTGATACTGTTCGGCTCGCTTTTTATTAGCGAGTCTAGTTTGATAAGCCGCTTCTTCCGTCCCGTAATATTTGTCCATCTGCAACTGCTTCAGACGACGAGCCATGCCGACTCCCATCTTGCGAATTTCGTGGCGAAAGAAGTTGAAGATCAAACAAGGAAGAAGTTGCGCCGAATCCAGCTGTCGACATAAACCTATCAAATTCTGCACAAAGAAAGACAGAAAGAAAAGAATACGGCAACACAAGGAGGTGAGAGAGAAAGGTGGTGGAGAGACTGAGGTTCTCTTTCTGTTTGCTTCTGTTGAGGTCGATGTAAAAAAAAGAAGAAGAAGAAGTATAGTGTCTATCGAGGGATTACACAATAGCCTACAAGGATGAAAGAAACATCGGAAAGAAGACAAAAAAGACAAGAAGAAATTTCTTCTTCTCTCTTTCCTTCTTGCTCTATCACTCTTCTTTTCATCTTCTTGGCTCGAATCTCCGCTACGTTTATACACATCTATATACGAAGGTATATATATATATATGCATTAAGACTTTGCTCATGTATCCTGGAATGATATACACAAAGGAATGTATAAATATATACAGAGATATAGATATATACACTCAAAAGCGTCACCCTACATAGAGCGAAACACATCATATATATACAGATATATATACGTATATCTACATATATAGAGAGATGGATGTGTGTTCTCCTTACTATACACACATGTATGCAAAGAACGCATCTATCTATCTATCTATTTATATGGAGAAGCAAGAGAGCCAAGAAGAAAGAGAAGAGAAAGAAAAGCAA
>NW_027154875.1:0-5994 GCF_002600585.1 Cystoisospora suis
GCGGGTACCTCACTCTCGCTCACAGGGTGAGCAGAAGAGGAGTGGGGGAAGTTTTTAGTTTTTATTCTTCTTAGCTTCTAGTCCCTGTACGCACGAGTGTACGGACTAAGGAATTGCGTGGAGCGCCGCCAGGAAAGAGAACGCAACACTCGTGTGGCAGCCAACAATAGTCCGGAGCGAGAGCGAGGCTCCAACCGTCCCAGGCAAAAAACTCTAAAGTGATAATAATTACTATTTTGTGTTGCTAAGTAGGTTATGTAAGCCCTACTATCGCAGGAACAGCCGTCCTAACCGTGTGTAAGCTCCTCGGCAAACCGTCGCACTGCAGTCGCAGTGAGTGCGCGCAGCACACCGAGAACCTCGACAAAAGGCAGTGTTCCCTTTATTAGGAAGAAAAGGCGTACAATAGGAGCCTTCGAGTGCTTACAGCTGGCGGTCTCTCACGAGTTACTGCAAGCTCGAGGAGGGGTTTCTGTGAGGCATTCTAGGACCGGAAAAGGGAAATATATCTTTTTTTGTTGATCACTTCGAAGCCCGAGGTAATTTTAGTGTCCGTCCTTAATTCGTGAAAAGTGAAGACCATTTTGAAGACGTAAGCCTTTCAGGTTGACCGTGAGTTTGCGGGAGTTTTTTATAACGAGAGACTCACGAGGCCATCAAAGCTTTAGCCAGTCCAGCGATGTGAAGCGCGGAAATGCTACGGCGACCGACGGCTTCGGCATGAACGGTCGACTTCTTATGAACGAAAGATTCACTTTCTATGAACTGGAGTTCCGAACTGTGAGATTGAGCATCTAATCAACAGGTTGAGTTAAGCTTTTCACTTCTTACTTTCGCCCTTTTCATGACCGGGTGATTCCAGGACCTAAGCCACCTTTTTTCCACGCCGTCTACGAGTGTAGCAAACCTTGAGAAACAACACGCCGGCTGTAACCCGACCCTTCGAACCTGATGAATTGAGGAGAGCGTCGGGAGGCACCCATCGACTTCTATTGAACATTAGGATAATGACAACCGCGGCACGAACTAACTGCTCTCCTGGCGACCCGCGCTGTGTCAGGATTCTGCAATGCTGCCTTGATCGCCACTAAATAACACCCTGTTTTTACCGAAATGGCGATCGTAGACCGCACGGAGTCAAGCCAGGCACCCGCAACCTGCCGAGATTCAGGACACATAACGATGCAGCGGAGGAAGGAAGGAATCTTGCAACCCCGCAATAATAACAATCGACTCTAGGGCCCAAGAGCGCTTCAACGCAAGAGACTCAGGGCCGGAGGGAGCAACCCAAGACCAGGAGATCGATACACACCAACCGCAAAGGCCGAGAACGCGGCAGCCAGAGCGGACGGATCTCCCAGCGACCTAGAACGGCCAGACCACGCTCTCCTCGACCTCACAATTGTGAGCCAGGCTTGCAGGGGCACACCGGAAGAGTCACAGCCCCGGGAAAGGCGAACTCGTTACGCAAGAGCTCTGAGCATCTCTAGCAGGTCGCCGACGCATCGCCGACACCGCCACTGGGGAGGAACGAAGTACGGCGCACGCAGAACGAAGAGATTGACGCCTTCTAGGGAAAGCGAAAAGAAAGAAGGGATCTACAGAAACCTATTGGGAGCGTTTTCAGGGGTCAGCAGTCTCTTGGGCGTAAAGAAAGTGGTAGTAGTACTCCACGAGAAAAGCCTGGCGCTGCAAGGGGGCAGAAAACAGGACAACAAAACACAGAGAAGGAACCAGAGGAAAGCAGCGAGCGAGCAAGACCACACCCTAAGAGCCGCGAAAAGAACCAAAGAGCAAACACTAGGCTGAGGAAGCAACGAGTGAAGAACTCACCTCGTTCTCCGAAAGGGAGACGAAGGAAGTACACCCTAGGCCACCGCTACGGATGTACTCGTGACGCTGCGCCTTGCAGTACGGGATGGACCACATCCCCACCCGGCGCCGCCGCGACACATCACCTGAAGGACGGGCGCCCAGGCCCAAAGATGATGCCAGCGGAACGAGAAAGACGACCTGAAAGGAGGAGCAGCCGGACGTTAGGGCCTCCTGGAGGAAACGTATCGAGGGAAAGACTCACCGTAGCGGGGGCTGACCTTGAACTCCAACTTATCCTTCCGATAAACCATGCAAGCACGGCCAAGCACACAACTACAACACAAACAAAACATGCAGCACAAGAGAGAGGGCAAGGAAGAGCTAAGTATAGAACACGGATCAAGAAAACCCCCAAAGGAACAACACCAATCCCACGCCCTAGGGCGGCTAAAGGAGGAAATGGGCATGTAAGACGCACGGACCGCGTGGAGAGGGATACCTTGGGGGGAACGCAGGAGGAATCAACCCCCCTAGCAAGCAGGGGATCGGGGGACGAAACAACGGCCGAAGGGGAAAAATCGCGCTCGCTCGATCGAGAGGGGGTAAACAGCAGAAAAACGGCTGGACGAGGCCGAGAGGCAGATCAGCAGCATGCGAAGACTCACCGACAGGATCCGATACTGCCACCAGGAATGGTGATCCCTACATCAAACGGGAAACATGGCCGGAAACGCTGCGCAGAGCGCACGCCAAAGGGAACTATCACGGCAGGATGGTATCGAGGCCTAAGGAAGGTTAAGCGGGCAACCTTAGGGATGTCAACAGAAAAGCGGTCCTGCAGGGAGGCACAAACACACTACTTCACACAGGAGAAGCGAAAAATGAGCCACCGGATGCGACGTAAGACTAGACAGGCCACGCTGGAGCGAGGTCGACTGGGCGCTCTAGATGCCCCAGCAGCGAACAAACGTAAACACCGCAGCCCAGCAGCGGGTAGACATGGAGGAAATAGCGCAGCGACGAACCAGGACACGAGTAAGGCGGTGGGAATAAGAACTGGCGCACGAGGCTACAGCCGGGAGCAACAGCGAAACCACGGCGGAGCTACGCTCACCCAATATAGGAGCTCGGTCATACGGGGAGATCGACGGGGAGGGTTCCTAGGACGGAAACCCGATAGTTGCTCCAAAGGGAGCCACGGCTCGGACTCAAAAGACGACATAGTGAACGTAAAGGCCGAAACACACGGGAAGGAGAGCTTACGGACGCCAGCGCCGGACGCATGCAATAGCCAAAGGACCGCCGAGATCCCACAACAATCTCCGAAGCAGCTCAGAACCTGCAGATCGACGCGCAATAACACGGAACACCGCGGAGAAGGAACAGAAACGGAGAGCGAAGGCGAAATTCCAAAAAGACGAACCTAGCGGCGCATGCAACAAACGCAGAAACGACGGAATCACGAAAGCCCAAGGCGGCGGCGCGGTCTCGATAGACACAAAGGAGGGAAGAAACTCAAGAGTAAGAGGAGTAGAGGAATGGCTTCGGCCGGAAAGGCGGAAACTGGAAGAGGAAGCAGCCCGCACAAAGGATGGGACCCGGGGAAGAGGCGGAAATGTAGAGGAAGTAACCAGCAGGGGCGCGGACGGAACCGACCGCAGGCCAACCAAGCGAGAGGCAGAGGCAGGAAGACGAGGGTACAGGCCGAGGAAAGCCTAATACACGAAATAGCCGTGAAAACAGAAACTTGGCTCAGATTCAACTCCGGGAAAAAGGAAAAACACAGAAAAACGGGGTATGACCAACCGGCGGAGGGACAGGTCAAGCCAGAGACGCGACGGGCCGGCCATTGGCCGCACACCAGCGGAAGCCCAAGCGCACCACTAGCAGCAAAAGGGGTCGTAACAGGGTGGCGCAACCACCCGGGACCAGGCAGGGAGAGCGCGGCGGCGGACAGGGCCTTAGATGTGGCCGCGCGGCGGCAAAGTCGAACCGCAGATTAGCCGAGGGGCGGCGAGTGGGCGGCCCAAAGAGGTGCGCGTGGCTGAGGCGCCCAAACACGAAGAAGAGGACCCAAATGAGCCTAAAGAGGCAAAAAAACCTGCAAAAAAGAAGGGAAAACAGCACCAAAACACAAATGGGAACGAATAGGAAGAAAATCGAGAAAAAACGAGCCCGAAGTAAAGGAGATCAGCTAAGGGCCAACTCAGGAGCGGGCAGCAAAGTAGCACGACTAGGGCAGAAGCAGAGCAGAAAGAGGAAGGGAAGAACGCGCACGCAGCCACGAGCACATTGGAAGAAGGACAACTGCATTTGGAGCACATCGGAAACCCAAGAAAAGGAAAAGAGGGGACTCTGGGAAGAAAAGGCCGGTCAAAGAGAGCAGCAGGGAACGCCAAATCGCGGAACCCAAACGCATGCAAGCACCGTCTGCAGGCCGCGAAGCTCGGAACTTGCTCAAGAGAGCGGAAAGGTGGCAGAAAAGACAGAAGTTAAGGAAGCAGGCGTAAATAGGAACGCAGAAGGATGCTATACCATCAGCGGGACTCAGGAAAAACGGGGTAGAGGGAAAGAAAGGCCAAAGACCGGCCAAGGGCCGGGAGGGAGAGCAGGCCCGGGGGGGCTAGCTAGCAGGCCGGGGCACGAAGGACCACCGGGGGCCAGCGAACGCGTAGAGAAACAGGAAAAACGGGGGGTAAGGTTGCCAGAAGTAAAACACAAACCGCCCATTGTGACCATACGAATTAACAGAAAGACGGTAAAAACCTTGATCGACTGCGGAGCAACGCGCAGCTTTGTGAGCAGAGAGCTAGTGCAAGCAGCGGGCTGGGAGACCCACACGCTGCAGGAAGCCTGCCACTCCGAAGGGGCGACAGGAGAGCCAGGCACGGCAACAGAGGTGCTACTGGGAGCTGAGTTAGAGGTATTTGAGTGGACGGGAACACACCCTCTTATCATTGCGAAGATAAGGCAAGAAGCAATACTGGGAATAGACTTCATAGCGAGCACCAGAATGATCTGCTCCTTCGCGCAGGGTGAATTCTCCTTTAACAGCCCGGAACAACACCCATCAGGCGCAGAGCAAATGGAGGGACAGTGGAGACTCACGAACTAAACAATGGCGGAACCCAGGAAGCTACCAATGGTGTCAGAAGAGGAGCTACCGAACTTCACATGGGCCACACCAAGGCCAGCCAAGAAAGGGACGACAAAGGGAAAGGGCCCCAAGGACAAAACACCATTCATTCTAACGTCCGAGGACGAGGAGGAAGAACCCCCACCGACCCCCAAGAAGAGGACCTCGAAACCACGTAAAATCAGGACCACCCCACCATCCGCGATTGGAAGGGGGTTGGAGGAGCAACCATTCAAGATAGCAGGAGTAAGAGAGTTGAAGAAAAGCGACCGCGAAACCACCCTGTTTAACGAAGGAAAGGAAGACCCGCAAGGAGTAGAAGACAGGAGACTCATCGAGCAATGCTCAATAATTCAGTTAAGGAAATGGGTCAAGCGAAACGAGGTGGAATTCATAGCCATGATCGAAATGGAAACGGGAACGGACAACAATCACCACGAGGAAGGAACCGAACTATGCGTAACAGTGGGACAAGTACAACGACCTCCACCCAGCCAGCTACTGAACCAGGGGAAAGCGAAGCTCGACCACGACTTCGCACAGCTAGTGGACGAATTCGAAGACATCTTCAGAGAACTACCACCCGGGGCAGCCGAGGATAGACCGATTAAACACCAAATACCCACGATCCCGGGAAAGGTACCGGAATATCCCAAGAAATGCTATCACCTACTGGAGGATCAACTCCGGGAACTCAAGAAATATCTGAAGGACCTACTAGAAGAAGGATTCATCGCACCATCGCAATCACCAATAGCGGCCCCTGTATTCTTTGTCGGGAAGTCAGACGGAGGCCTACGACTGGTGATCGATTACAGGGCACTCAACGGGATCACTATCAAGAACAGCTACTTCATCCCCAGGATCCAAGACCTAATTAACAACTTGGGCAAAGCACAATGGAACAGTAAGCTGGACCTCCAGAGAGGATACTACCAGGTCGAGGTCTATCCTTGGCTGCCCCGGTTTGGTAGTTCTCTGAAGATGTATTCGAATCCGTCCACTAGCTGTGCGAAGTCTTGGTCGAGCTTCGCTTTCCCCTG
>NW_027154875.1:6259-6426 GCF_002600585.1 Cystoisospora suis
AACTGGAGAGGCCAGCAGACGTTTTTAGTTGCCGAGGTGGCGCGTCCTATGTTGTTGGGGTTTGGTTTCTTTCGTCGTAATGCTAAGTTATGGGATCTAGAGAAGGGGAAAATTCAAATGCGTGAAATGCGAGGCGTGCAACACATCGACCGTGCGTGTGAGGAGTA
>NW_027154875.1:6861-7117 GCF_002600585.1 Cystoisospora suis
CAAGCTAGGCGTTGGATGAAGAAAGGTAAGGTGGAATGGTTGGGATCCATCAAATTGGAGTCTGTGGAATGTTGTGTTCGGGCACGCGTCAGCTCTGTGCAAGTGAGCGGTACTCGTGTGAGTGAGCGGGGATCTCAACGTGTTCAAACGCCTATTGAACGTTTGAAGAAGGATCGTAAACCGTTAGATTCGAGTTGGGCTAGGGTAATAGACAGCTTTGGGGACCTTTGTCTGGATCTTCCGCCGGGCGGAGTGA
>NW_027154876.1:0-232 GCF_002600585.1 Cystoisospora suis
CTAGATCGGCAAGAAGACGGAGTTGCGAGAAGGAAGGAGTTTCGGCCGAAGCATCGAGTACGGCAAGTGAGAACAACCTTGAGGAGGCCTGCAGGGACGGAGAGAGGCGCGTCAGGCGTTAGGACCGTTCGAGGCATTGAGATCGCACGTCGCGGCGAGGCTGTCCGAAGAGAGGCAGAGCGCCCCCATACATAGAGGAGGCAACAGCCGCAGAGATCGCGGTAAAGAGAGG
>NW_027154876.1:783-987 GCF_002600585.1 Cystoisospora suis
CCCTAGAATCATTACACCTCTCGCCTTAGAAGCTGCATGCACCGGCCGCCACAAGACAACGGGCGCCGCACGCAGAAAAAACAGAAGGCAGTCCGGTAGAGAAAACCACACGCTTTCTAAGCAAAATAGGTATCAATGGAAAGCAAAACACATTTGCTATCCATTAATCCACAGTACGCACGAAAAGAAGAAAGAAACACACCT
>NW_027154877.1:0-348 GCF_002600585.1 Cystoisospora suis
GAAAGAAAGAAAGAAAGACTTCCATATTATGAGAGAGAGAAAGAGTTATGAAGAAGAGGAAAAGAGAGACAGTGGATGACCATCCGTCTCTTTCTCTCTCTCTCTCCAGCCGTGTATCTTCAGAGACAGAGAAGAGAGTCTTCATAGCATCTACGGTAGCTAGTAGTAGCTATAGTAGTAGTGGAATTAGGTATCATTTAAGTGCTAGATTGTTTCTATGCCTAGACCCCCCTATTATAAGGCGTGTCTGTGTATTTTCTCTTCTCTGCCAGCAAAGCTCGAGAAATACATTCGTACACACCTCTCTCTGTCTCAATCTAGACACGTCTGCACATATCTATCCCACTA
>NW_027154878.1:0-13870 GCF_002600585.1 Cystoisospora suis
TACTATTCCCTCCCCCCCCTTGTCCTCCCCCTTGTCCTCCTCCCCCTCCAACAGTCGCCCCTTGTCCTCATGTAGGATTCCACTATGCAAGGCATCTTCTCCATTCAAGAGAACAAGAGGCGAGAAGATAGCAAAGTTACTCCAGTTATTATTCGATGCTTTCTTCTTCTGAGAGGAGAAAGAAGATGAAGAGCTCCCACTGCCTCCCCCCCCCCCACCTCCAGGAGGTCTCTTGACAACCTCCAAGACAAAAGGCTCAGGTATGGGGGGTTCTTTAGGAATCTCCGGAAGAGGCAAGAATCGACTCGCCATCTCATAAAGATCATCGATGGTCTTCGAATGACTTGTATAGACATCAAAAGAAGTTATAGAAGAGAGATTAAGACTGTCAGAAGAAGAGGAAGTCTCACCATGACGAGGAGAAGAGATCAACATGCCTCCCCCCCCTCCTATCAGATCCAATGAGTTTCTCTTCCCTCCCCCTCCTTCTCCCCCTCTCTCTCCAGAGGACCGGACAGATTTCACATCCCACCTTAGATTTTCTCCCATGGCATAAGTTGATCTTCTTCTATTTGTATGACTAGCGCTTGATAAGAGATCTCCACCTACTCCTCCTCCTCCTGTGAGACCATTTCCCCCTGGCGATGGCGAAAGGAAAGATGCACGAGAGTAAAGATTGCAAGCTTTAGACAATAAAGCCTTTTCTATAGATAGACATGTATTTACTTGATCTGTCACATACTGAGTAGAAAGGCGATTGGATGCTAAGGACGTCTCCAGGCGCTGACGTAGCTGCTGTAGAGATAAGACTTGGATCCGTAGATTCTCAATCTCTTGTTCTAATTGGAGTTGTTTCATCTCTTTCGGGTTGCCTCCTTGCATATTGCTAGCCCCTCCTAGTCCATCGAGATTCTCTGAATTAGTTGGGGTATTCACGGGAAGAGCTTTTTGTCGATTCGAAAAAGGAGGAAGTTGAGGTGTTTTACGGGAGAGATCGGCGCCCTTTACATTTCCCTCAGCTACGTGAGCCTCCCACTGATCCATTAGAGATTTCTCTTGTTGCTGGAGAACTTCCAGAAGATAGCGGTAGTATTGGACGCCTTCCGGGATGTGAAGGTTGAGAGTTTGATTGTCTTCTAACTTGGTAGGAGAAATATCGAGAGAGGTTAACGAGGAAGAAGAGACAGCTGAGGAGGAGGAGGAGGAAGAGGAAGAGGCTGAAGAAGGAGAAGAGGAGGGGTGATGATGGGAAGGAGGAGAAGAAGAATGGCCGAGGGGTGGATGAGAGGGTGAGCCAAACTGAGAAGAGGAAGAAACAGGACAGGAGAGAGAAAGGAAAGAAGATAGAAAGAGGAATAGAGAAGGGAGGATTGTATGGACGGAGCAAATTTGCAGAACGGAAAAGGAGAGAGAAGAACAGAAAGATAGGAGGGAAAGAAGTCAAGGAGAGGCAGAGCTTTTGAGTTATGCCTGTAAGAGATATGTGGAACAAAGGCTAGAGCAGAAGTCGAAGCTTAATGAAGAGAAAAAGAGATAAAAGAGAGGTCGAAAGAGAGAAGGTTCGTATCCCTTCAAGGGGAGATGTGTAAAGTAGGCCCCTGAGCTAAGGTGGTGTGAAACAGGAGAGTGAAAAGGAAAGAGACCTTGTAGAACGAGTCGACAATCGATATGAAAGCGAAGCAGGGAGACAGGCGTCTCAAGATCTAAGCAAACTGAGAAAGAGCTCCCAGGAGTATTCTCGATTTCTCTAGTATTGTCACGATTGTGTACGCATCAAAAAATACTTCCTTCAGTAGATGTGTATACATTCTATAGATAGATGAGGGGGATAGAGTTGCTAAATGTTTGGCCTGCTTATGTGTGAAGAATGGTTTAACGGCCTTTCTCAGGAATCACTCCAGTCAGGAAGTATTATGAGACAGAAGAAAGCAGGTTCTCCTACAGAGACAAGGCAGCGTTATCTATCATATACGTCTTGTAAAGAAGAGAGTTGTTGAGGACGTAGAGACACAGATAAACGGATTCGAACAGAAGAGTAGAGACAGTGGACGAAGAGGAAAGGAAACAAGCTACATCGGTTCTACGTTCTTTTGAAACTCACTGGAGTGCGGTGTACATACACTGGAGCCATGATGGTGATCGATGGAGAGATCAAGCGGCAGCTGAGAAGAAGAAACCGTATCCTTGTTGAAGTATCTTCTCCCTATCATAAGATTTACCTTGATCGAAAGGATTCGCAGTTGTTCTTTCCCTAGCGCAGATGCAAGGCAGGTGGCTAGATATTCATGGTCACCGCCGGCTAGTATCGATGTTAGACCATCGAAGATAACTCCGCCAAAGCAATCAGGCATGGAGCATCGATACTGAATAGCAGATATAAGGAATTCTGACGGGATTGGTGTATTGGTACTCCCTCCGCCTAAAGAATACTCTGGAGCGCCTCCTCCTCCTCCTCCACTTGGAGTGCCTCCAGTCGCAGTACTTGTTGGCAAAGGCTTCTTCTCAGTCTTCTTTGCCTTGTGACCTCCTGCGTACATACGGGGATATGCAGAAAAAATACGATACGGATAAGATCACATATAGTTCCACACATGCAGATACATATATGTCAGTATGTATACGTTTGTGCTCACAAAGACCTCCGCTCCTGTCTACCGCCTCTGTCTCTTTTTTGACGGAAGAAGTAAACAAGTCGCTGTCTCCTCTAACTATCTTTCCTGGCTACTCAAGATCTATAAAGATTGAAGAGTCTTTCCTCCGCGTCCCGTTTCTCTCGTTATTTTTCTCCTACAGCCTTTATCATCGTAGTCTCTTCCTTTCTTGCCCCGCACGTTTCTCCTCGGAACAATGAAAAGACGTCTCACTTGACACTATTATATGTACATACATACATGTACATACAGATATATATATATATGTCTACATGTGTACAGATAAGTGCATGCATGCGTATACTATATATATGTATATATATATATATACATACATGTATACATATGCATGCATGCATAGTATATATATATATATACAACTCTGCATATCGTTGCATAGTCGAAGCTTAAAGAGATCTGCATTATTTTCTGTGTTTGTTTTTTACCTTTCTTATTTGCGAGGAGCTCCAACTCAGCAGCCTCACGATTTGCATCGACAAGAAATTTTAACTTTTTGGAGAGAGAAGAAAACTCCTCATCATTCTTGAGACGACGAGATTTCATTAGAGTCTGCTCTGACGCGGCCCAATCTAGACACTCGTCAATCGTTAGGAGTTTTCTCTTCGTTTTTACCGCGAGCTTCTCCGCAATCGAAGTCTTTCCTGACGCCGTCGGGCCTATAAGGATCGCATTAATTCTAGAATGTGGAAGAGGAGAACAAGAAAGAAAAGACAAGGAGAAAGAGACCAGTCAAAGAAAACAGAAAAGAAGAAGGAGAGAAAGCAATAGAGGGAGGGTAGAGAAGATATATAGAGAGAGAAAGGAGAAAAAGAGAAAAAAGAAAGAAGAGAGAGATGAAGATGCTGTCTTAGATAGAGGGGGGGAGGTTGATCTATTACTTCATAAGGAATGGACATGCAGCCTGGTAGATGATGCATGCTGAAACTCTCAGGCCTTGAGAGATCTTGCAGACCCTTTGGAGACTGACTAGATACACACGATCGCATATGTGTAGAGAGAAAAGTGGAGAGAAATTACCAGACTCAAGGAAGGACCAGAGCCTTGTCTGTATGCTAAATCGTATGTATGAAAGCACTAGGCACATAGCGACAGAGAGGAACATATACATGTATACAGAGTAGGTTCATGTAAGAGAAGGAAGACAAGTTGATCTGAATATCCTGCTGTAAGGTGGCTCGATGAGTAGAGAGGAAGACGAATGCAAAAGACGAGAAAAAAAGTGCGGAACTGCAGCCTATCTCTTTCTATCCACTCTGGAGAAAGACTGGACGTGCAATCCCCTTGAAGAAGAAGAGAGGAAAGGATGAAAAAGAAGGAAAAGAAAAACAGAAAGAGAGAGAGAAAGAGAGAAAGAGCGATGGAAAGAAAGAAACAGCCAAGTGAAGAGCGTGGACAGGGAAGCATGTCTTGGGGAGAAGAAGAGAAAGAAGGAGAAGAAGGAACATAGAGAGACCCCATCCAAGGAGAAAGCCCTTGGGATGACTAGAGAACATCTAGGAATACACAGAAACTCTGCAATGAAGAAAGAGAGAGAACGAGAGAGATACCCTAGGGTATACCATAGCTGTCGATGTCCTTGCAGGTTTGTCTAACATACTTCCCGGCTCAATAGAAAACAGAAGAATCGACTTTCCGAAGAAGCAGGAGAGATGCATTGAATAAAGACAAGACGCATGCAAATCTCTGAGATATCTACACATGACAATTCCCCAAGACTCTTATGCCACAGGAACCGAACACCTTCCTCTTTTTCTCACCTCTTTGATGTAGGCACACGATAGGGATAACTCTTTTCATCTTCTTCATCTTCTCCCTCACTGTCACTCCAGTCTAGATCAGGGATGGGGACAGGAGGAGGAAGCAGAGAAGAAGGAGAGGAAGAGGAAGAAGGAAGGCTTGCGCTTTCATTCTCCTGACGAGCGAGAGACAGCTGAGAAGGTTGCGGTGGAGAGGGAGAAGAAGAAGAAGGCGCAGCTGGCCGTACAGCACCTGCTGAAGTTGGATGAGATGTCTGGGATGTCTCTATTTCTCCAGCTGGTCCGCCTTCTGCTTCTTCTTTTTCTTTTCCACCTGTTGAGGTGTCTCGGGTGTCTGTACACTCGGTGGTTTTCATCGCCTGCTCTTCTTGTAAGCGAAGTGCATCTTGACGGGCTTGCTGGACTCTCTTCACGACACGCTTCCAAAAGGGACGGCCTGGCTTTCTGAAGAGAAAAAGAAAGAAAAGGGAGAAAGCGATCGAAGAGGTCGAGAGGAACTGGGCAGGGGAGGTCGAAGATTTCTTTAGAGAGAATGAAAAGAAGAAAAGAAGAAGAAGAGGTGGACGGAACTGAGAGACGGAGGATATTGGAGAGAGAGACTGAAGATGTCTCTTGAAAAGAAGATGAAAATGAAAAGAAAGATGAGGGGTAGAGCGATATATAACTACCGATGCGATACACATAGATATAGATATATAGATATATATGCCTATAAGGTTCAGAGCGATGAACCTAGTTTAGACATGTATATTCATGTCTAGAATAAGAAGTAGGTATTGTCTATCTATGAACGTCTTGCATGCAATGCTTTATAGCTTCATTCTAGGCTCCTATATACAAGTGTATATTGACTTCAACACTGTGACCCTGGTACGCATGTATACATACATATGTCACAGGTGGCTCTCTATCGCCCTCCTATCGACTTGTCTATCTCTTCCTCTCTCTCTGTGTGTCTCCCTCTCTTCATATTGATATGCGTACAGGATTCATAGGCATAGCCCTACTCATACCTCTCATGACTTATCCGTGAAGAATAGGAGATAGAGGTAGAAAAACATGACCCCGTTTCGCCAGCATCTACCTATACTTATCTGAAGTCGAAATAGTCTGTATTCCCCGTCACAATCTCCCCTAGATTTCTCTTTCTTTCTTTCTTTCTCTCTCGCTCTGTCTTTCTTTCTTTCTTTCTCACTCTGTCTTTCTTTCTTTCTTTCTCTGTTGTTTGGTCTCTTTCCCTTCCTTTCTGTGTGCCCCTGTCGTTACCTAATAGGGAGAAAGGCGAGACCTTGTTCATCATAGTCAGGATACTCCCTAAGGAGAAGATCATAGAGCTTCGCTCGTCCGTCATAGTCGACGGAGAAAACTTCGCATGGAGTGGATCCATCGTTATAAAGTACAATCTCTCTCTTAACGGGCTGTTGGGGCAGGCAGTTATCGAAGTCGAGTATCGCATCAGCTGGCTCTATACGAAGAGAAGGAAGAAGCCCTCTTCCTTTCACAGGAAGAACTTTCCATTTGGGGTTATCTTCAACTTGAAAGAACAGTTTGGTGGAAATCTCTTTCTCGTCATTCACATCGGCAATGAAGTGAATCTTCACATCTAGAAACTCCCCTGCAAAGAAAGGGAGAATCAGAGACACAAGAAATGAACGTCTAGAATTAGAACAAGATCAGTGAGGATAAGAGAGAAGGAGAGAGGTAAAATAAGACTCTATCAAGACACCCGGGAGAAAAGAAGAAGGAGAAGAGGAAGAAGAGAACAAAGGGATTCTTGACACTGGAGAGAAGAGAAGATAAATGAGAAGACCGTCAGTTCGATCAGAGATCAGCAGCAACTCTAGACCTTGGAAAGACGTGGTACTACGGATGCAAGATGCTCTTATATACGACGAAGACGTAAAAAGATGCAACTAGATTGGGAATTATAAGATCGAATATAGTCTTTCGTATATACCGTGCACACCGCACATATGCTGTATATTTCTATATCTCTATATAGATCTAGATCTGTTTCTATAAACTATCTACACGGCATTCGTATCTCTATGCTCTTGTTCTCTTGCTCTGTGTAGATGACGTCTTTATACAGAGGCTTTCTTTGTAGGACTCTTTGGCCTCTCTCTGTATTAAAGGGAGGGTAATCTCCTGATGTAGATATACCAAAGAAAGGGGTTCATTTTGGTTGGGGTGTACGTACACTCCACTGTACCTGGTGCAAGAGAAGCTTGTCGTGGCTCTACGGAGAAGTTTTTGTGGATGGAATGAAGTGAACCTGCAGATCGTTTCTTGCTTTTAGTAAGAGGATTGTCTCGAAGTCTCCATTCAACAGGGACAGGGACAGTATTCTTAAAGCGCACGAAGACTGTCTTTCTCTGGCCTAGCAAACCATTCACACAGACAGAGAAAAACGATCAGAGGATGCAATAAATTCCGTCTATGCATATAGCATGCATAGCGAGACAGAGAAGAATCCGCGAAAGGAAGATATATACATATATATGTATATAGCAGCCGATCTGAGATGCAATGAAAGATGAAGAAAGTAGGTAAAAGCCATGACACTGAGAGAGAAGAGAAGGTTTCTATTACGGTGTATATACACCCCCCGCATAACCTTTGCATGCATGTCTGCGCAGACAGCTGGAGACAGCTCTTTCTGTTAGGAACGAGAGTAGAAACATGTAGAAATTCCCAAGAGAAGCGTATTCGCAGAAAGATGAAGAAACTACCTGTCTTTCGTTTTTCTTTTCATTCTCCAAAAGTGGACTTACCTCTCTTGATAACTCCGAAGTCAATTTTGTCAACCGACAGTGAGAGGTCAGGTATGACGAAGGTTGCTTTGAGATGGACAGTATACAGAGGTCCTTCAGCTGTTTGAAGCTGAAGAATCGATCCAACTGTCCCTTCCTTCTCTCGACTAATTGATACGGTTAAAGTCGCTTCTTCTCCCGGCCCTAGTCGGCTAACTGTCTCGGGCTCGATTGAAAATCCGGAGGAAGAAAGGACCTAGAAAGAAAGAAAGAGAGAGAGAAAGAAGAACATAGAAAAACTAGGACGAAACGAGAAGCAGGAATGAAGACTTAGTGAGAGGAGAGGAAAGGCTGTTGTATGGAAGGAGAAAGATAGTCAAGAAGAAACGACAAGAAAAGTGAAGTGCGGCCTGAAAGATAAGGGACACTCGCTAGAGTTTCTCAAAGACGATGAGCTAGAAATCTTTTCTTGTTAGGCTCATCCCCTCAAAGTCGAAGTTCTTCTCCTCTTCATTTCCAAGAGGAGGTTTCTCTGAGAGAAAATCTATTACAGGCAGGAGGCATGGCTGCCTATAGGACTTATGTGTGTCTTAGAAGATCTCCATATTCTCATCGCTTCCTACTGTGAGAGACTCAAGTCCGGACATACTTCACAGTGGAGAAATAACCCTCCTAGATTTACACATACCTACCTAGATAGACCGATGGCCATACAGGTCTATGTATATATATATATATTTATATGTATATGTGCGCTATTTGTATACGCATGGGAGCAGCTTTATCGCGGGTACATTTGCTGGTCTATAGAGAAGTCTAGAGTCACACCCCTGCATGCATGTTGACTAAAATAGAAGGCCCAACCACATTTTCTCTCCCTCCCTTCTCTCCTCCCAGGGATCGAACCCGCGGCTATGCCATCATAGAGCTCTACATGTAACAGGAAGCAGACAGAAGAAGTCCCAGCTGTGAACGATGAATCTCCATAGGCTTCGAGCAATCCATTCCTATCTACACATGTAGATATCCATCTACCTGTCTTTGGATATACACCTCGATAGAGAGCGAGGTGAGAGAAAGGTGTGAAGTGAGTGCATGCATTCACCCGACATGCAGAGAGTTTAGAACAGAAGAGTCCAAGACCTTTGGACTTCTCTTGTGTTCTTTGGAGAAAGATAGAAGAAGAAGAAAAAGAAAAGAGAGAAGTCGACTTACACGTTTATTAGCTTTGAAAGAGACACATCCACCTGTCGCGTTCGAAGTGGTCGATCGATTAACGACCTTAAGAGCCTTCTTACGTGATTGGCCTACAACGATATAGCCAAAGTCATGCGCATACTGGGCTGCCGTCACTCTCACCCCCTCCAAGACAGACCGAATACGCGAACCAAAAGAATAACCTGAAGAAGAAGACTAAGAAAAGACACAAAAGAAAGCGAAAAGAAAAGAAGAAAAAGAAAGAGGAGACAGAATGAAAACAAAGTGAGATACATGCATATACAGAGAGAGCGCGAGAAAGATATGTAAATACGTCTCGATGAGTCGCTATACACGAGCGGGCAGACACATACAGGGGAATATATATATTTGAACAAATATAGATAGGGTAAAGATTGACAGATATATCGAAAGATAGGCATCAGACAGAAAGACAGATTGGATCGATGGATACACCGGCTTACGTAGAAGTGCAAAAAACCCTTGACTTCATTCCAAGGCGACTGCACTTTAAGAAAAGATCTGAAGGTGGAAGTGAGAGGAGGAGAATCCTTCTTTCTCGATCCCTTTGCCCGTCGTTTCAAACTATCCTTCTTCCCACACAGGCTATGTCAGGATGGAAAAACGATCCTATCTAATACAAGGAAGGAAACGTTGCAACAGATAGATCTCCACGTGTATCTATACATATACATATATGTCTGTAGATATAAGTATACAGTTCGTCTTAGGTATGGAGAGATTCCTACGTATACACTTTTATTTAGAGGCGCCGAGTCTTTGGAGAGCTGCTAGGATAAGAGGAGAAGCTCCTTTATATTCAGTAGGAGGTAAGGCTGTATAGTGGGGCATATGCACTTGTTGATAGACTTAAGTCAAAATAGATGTTAGCTAGTATCACGCTGATACAGTTGGGGAGAAAAGATCTTTTACTCCCCTTTCGCTTCGCTAGATATGCATGCATGCAGGGGCGTGTAGGACATTCCCGTTACTCTTCTCAACAAGAGACGATGAAGAGGGAGAGAAAGAAAGAGAGAGTGAGAAAGATTAAGAAAGAAAGATAAGACAGAAAGACAGAAAGAAAGCTTTGCGTAGACATGCGATTTTGCTCTCTATTGAAGGTGCGATTCTTACAGAGACTGACGAGCTTGTTGAGCCTTGACGTTCCGGTAGAAGGAGATCTCCTCCTGTCCCTCCATCTTCCTGGGGCTTTAGCCTAAGCTTCTCATACCCGCCTCCTCCTGACTGACTACTCGTGAAAATCTAGGAAGACGAAAGAAAGAAAGAGTTAAGAAAGAGGTAAGAAGGAGCCAAAGAAGGAGAGAAAGAGGTTAGGAAGATTTAAAGAAGAGAAGAAGAAAAGAGAGGAGGAAGAAAGAAGCCGAAAAGAAGGCCTTCGGTGGTGTTTGTCTTCGGTTTACTCCCTCAGTCGTTCCTATACTGATGAATCTCCATAGACCTCCGTATATTCCTATGCATATGAACATGGGTAGGTATATATACATATAGACATCGTAGATATCTCTTTGTATCAATGTATGTTTCTTGGTTTATATAGATGTGTAGAGAAGCATGTCTGTCTATCGAATAGAACACATCACATCCGCCTCTATTCTTTCTCTCATGCGGACCCCTCCCGATAACGAGCCCTTTCTTTCTTTCTCATTCTTTCTTTCTCACTCTTTCTTCCTTTCTTTCCTTCATCAGCATTTACTCCATTCTTCTATAGAGTTTGAAAGAGAAGTGTTTAAGACCATTCTAGATGAGACTGGACTCCGGAAAAGATCGATTTAAAGACAGTCCACTCGCCAGACCACCCGTGCGATGGAAACGGGATTCCGTGCAAAAGAAAGAGAGAGACAGAGATGAAAGAGAAAAAGGAGAAAAAGACAAAAGGAACGCAACAAAGAGAGCAACAGAAGATAGAGAGTCGCCCCTTGTGACCTTATCAGTCCTTCATTCGCTTCCCTTTGATTCACTAGATAGGTAGATCAACGATAGATAAGCCAACGATAGATAGACGGACTAAAGAGAGACAGGTAGATAGATAGATAGACAGATGGATAGATAGCTTAGAATAGATAGACAGATAGGTTAAGGATAGATAGGTTAAGGATAGATAGATAGACTAAGGATAGCGAGATAGATATCTTACGTTGACATATTGGGTATTAAGGTAATCACAGACATTGAGGAGATCGACTTCTTTTTCTGCCTTTTCTTCTAGTGAAAGTTCTCGCCGAAGACCTCCTCGTCGACCTGCTGTTTCTTCTTCAGTCTCAGCAGTGGCTTGAGAAAGACAAGAGAAGAAATGAAAAGAGGGAGAAAGACGTAAAATAGAGAGAGATAAAGGTCTAGAATCTTTGGTGAACGTCTGTATTGATTGATTGACGAAAGAGAAGAGCCGATTGGAGAAAAGATACATGGCTGCTGTACATACACCAGGCAACTGGCAAAGCAAACTTGAGAGGTTACCAACACTGTCTGTCTATACAGAGGTAGAGGCGTATGTAAAGAGAAGGGAGTGAAGAACAGAAGAAGCACGTAGATAGAGCCTCGCTATCTTTTCGTGTTTTTTCTTTTCAGTTGATAGAAAGGAGAAGAGAGAGAGAACTCTTTATCATCTTCATCATGTACATAACAATCTCTTGCCAGCACAGAAAGGACTCCTTCATTTCGACATTTCCTCCTCTCTTCTTCTCTTCTCTTTCAGGTTATAAAGTATCACTAGCACTACCACCACAATCTTCAACTTTCTTTATCATCATGAAAAGAAGAACAAGAAGAAGAATAGGAAGATCTCTAGTCTCAAACACACACGGAGAAATCCCTTGTCCCTCCCTCCTTTACAGGCAGCATCAAACCTTCAGTCTCCTTTCTAGTCTTAACCGAACTGTTGTGTATATACGTGTATATATGTGTAGAGAGAGAGATAGATAGAGAGGTATAGATATAGATAAGATGCCTATAAATAGCTCTATGTAGAGAGAGACATAGTTTTCCATTCTGCGGGATTCTTCGAGAGAGGGCACATACCCATGACCATACATTCATAAAGACATCTATATAACAGTTAGCACATATACACACATCTACATGTCTACTCATATACATATATATATGTATATATATATATGAATAGACATGATTATATGCGGATAGGTCGTCCTTCCGCTAGGGGTGTCTTTATATATGTGACTCTGTAAGAAGAGAGAAAGATAGGTTTGTGTAAGCACATAGAAAACTGTGTGAATGCGGCGATCTCTTTTGTGTTGATAGGTGTATGTGCACCTGTCTCCGCCTGTTTCTTTAGCTTTTCAATCATGAGTTTTCTTTGCTCTTGGTAAAAAGCTTCGTCTCTTCTAGGGAGACTGAGAACGAGACTAGGGAATGTCCCTACACCTCGAATAACGATAGGCATAGGCTCAAAATGGCCTATCTCCACATACACTGTCTGGCGAAACTCCATAGGCAATCCTAAGAAAAGAGACGAGAACAAGATAGACAGAAGAGAGATAGACAGGAGAAAGGAAGAATTGAGAAAGAGAAGAGGGAAGAAGAAAAGAAAGGAGAGAGGATCCCAAAGAAAAGAAAGAAGAATTGGCGATGTGAAAGAAAACAAGAGAAGACAAGAAATTCTGCATGTGAATGAAGGGGAACTCTTCCTCTCTAATCATCATGACTATCATTCAGTCTCTCTCTTTCTTTCTCTCTCTTTTCTTTCTATTTATGTCGTTTGAATTAGAGAGCTTGCAACACAACCTATCACAGCAGCAGTAGGAGAATCGCCAAAGACGGTCGTCTTTCCTCGTAGATGGCGCCAGGCAAAATCTCCCTTAGCTCTTCTCTCTCTCTTCTTTCCTGTCCATGCTAGTTGCCTCTAAGCTCTCTACTCTTTCGATCTCTTTTCTTTCATACGTTTCCGTCTATATCGGTGAGAATAAAAACAGCCGAAGCAGAAGATCAAGATGGAGAAAAACTAACAGCTGCAAGACACAGAAACCAGAGAGACCTGACAGGAGAGACACGCAAACGAAAAAGAAGAAGAGAAAGAGAGACAGGAGATTGCGAAGAGAAGAAGAGTCGAGAGAAGAATAGAGTGAAAGAATTCTTGCCCGTTCGATCTTTCACCTGGTCTGAATCGTAGACCGATCTTTTGTTTATCTCTTGAAGGGACATGCCCTGTCTTTTTGCTAACATCGAGAATCCATGGAAAGTCAAGTTTCGAAAGATCAAGAGAAAACGAGACATCTACAAGACCTGTATTGATCAGACCGAGCTCGGCTTCAACCATTTTGTTGTAGCACACTTCTCCAAAGTCAAACTCCGTCTGACTTAAGCGGAAGGTCGGCATGGAGGCTTGTCCTAAAAGAGAAAGATAGAAAAGGACAGGAAGGAAGAAACGAAGGAAAGATGCACCGTTGTAGAGAGATAAGTAGATAGAGGTATTGGATATCTATAGAATAGAAAGATAGGTGGATGGATAGACGTATAGATAGAGTGAGAGATATAGACAGATAGATGCAGATAGATAGATAGATAGATGGAGATAGATAGGCATAAAGATAGATACATATAGAAACCTATAGATAGGTAGACAGATAGGCAAGAGTCTTTCCTTCTCTTAGAATGAATGTGAGGTACATAAAGAAAGAGGAGGAAAGACACGTAAGAAGAAGACCTTTAGTCGAGATAGATACCGAGATATTCAGATAATCTCCGCAACATGTATATACACATATGTGTAGAGACGTTTCTACCTATAGATATTCCAACGGCAGCCTAAAGACATATCGACAGAAAGGCAAGAGGAGAATCGCTAAGAAGGAGAACTAAAGATCCACGAGACAGCAATGGAGAAAAAATATCACCCAAATCCTTCTAAAACTTCAAGCCCGACCAATCATCACCGATAAGTTAACGGATGTGAGATAGGGACAGACAGACACATCTCTATACACATCTTTTCAAGTCAACTTTCCCAGATAGAAAGAAACACAACAACATGTACCGAAGAAGAAGCAAAGGACAGGAAGAAGAGAGAGAAAGAGAGGAAGGGAGGGAGGGAGCAAGGAAGGAGAAAGTGTCTCTAGATCCCTTGCCTTGGAGAGAGAGAAAAGGAGAGAACCGTCAGGAAAAGAAGAAAACAAGCTGTCTGTCTTGCTCTTTTCTTTCTAACAGATGATAAGATGGACTCTCCAACAATGAGGAAAGCCGAGGCAATTCATTTCTTTTCTTTAAAGTGCCAAAGAACTTATATTTCATTCCTCCATGTCATGACTCATGATGTCGCCGTCTATTCCTCCTCATAGACCACATTAGGAACAGTGTGGAGAGACGAAAAAGGTAGAGGCAAAGGGAAGGTGAAGCTTGGAGGTGATAGACATCAACCTATAGATCTCTCTCTTTATCAATATAGATAGATAGATATGTAGCGACAGATAGATAGATAGATATGTAGCGACAGATA